>NC_134484.1:127348879-127497548 GCF_040206685.1 Ascaphus truei
AGAGACAAACTTAAAAAAGCCAAGTTTACTGACAGTCCACTGTTCATCACAAAATACAGTAAACAGGCGTCACAAATCAGACAAATTGTCTCTAGACACTGGAATATACTGAAATTGGACCCTGACCTGGAATCATACACCAGATCGGGTCCAAAATTTGCATTCAGAAAGGACAATACACTAGCCACGTCCATCTCTAGAAGCATGTTTCAATCTAAAAAATCAAACATAAGAAATATACCAAAAGGTTTTTTCCCTTGTGGTTTCTGTAAGTACTGCAAATATGCATCTCCCACCAAAAGAATATGTACATTATTACCCAACAGCAGACACAGGGTCAATACCTTTATAAATTGTCAAACTACTCATGTTATATATGTGATTACTTGTGGTTGCAAATATAGATACGTAGGTAGGACTATCAGGTCATTATATGTTAGAATCTCTGAACATATTAGATTAATAAATAAACATGACCTTTTTCACCCAGTTGCTAAACATTTTGCACAATGCCCATTCGGGGGGTTAAAGAATTTTTCGTTCTTTGGTGTAGAACATGTCTCTGTTCATGTAAGAGGAGGTGACAGGCTTAATCGCCTCAACAAAAAAGAAATGTCATGGATTTTCTCATTGAATACTTTGCAACCTTTTGGTTTAAATGTTGAATGGGAACTGAAACATTTCCTTCATGATTGATTCATCTTATACCTCTCATTACTTTGTGCCATTACTTCTTTCACCCCCCCCCCTTCCCCTCCCCCTTCCCCCCCTTCCCCCCCTTCTCCCCCCTCCCTCTTCCCTTTCCCTTCCCCCCCCCACCCTCCCCCTTCCCTTTCCCTTCCCCCCCCTCCTCATCCTCTCCCTTCTCCTTATCAATTCATGTATTTAGATTACACATTCATCAATAGATTGTATGCTTTATTCTACTGTTTAAACACATTTATGCTTACAAATTTAAAATTCAGAAATAATATTTCAATATTTGTATAGATTTACAGTAGAGCCAACTCTTATTCGAACAAAAACCAGTGGCAATTCCCCAAAAAACCCAGGAAACACCCAGGTACATTCTGAATATATGCCTTAAACTTTCCTTAAACTAGCCCCAGCATTTCTGCATTGATTAATGGCCTATCAGATTAACAGCGGGGGTCCCTGGCAGTCCCATTCAAACTGAATTGGACTGCCAGGGATCCCTGCTGTGTTAATCCTATGGGTCGTTAGTCAATGCAGAAATGCCTTAAACGTGCCTCAAACGAGCCCAGAACATACCCAGCACATACCCAGCACATACCCAGCACATACCCAGAATGTAACCCGGCTAGTTTACGGCAAATGTTAGAATAAACGTTGCCTCTACTGTATTATGAATTGCTATATCCTTTTGTTGTTATTGTTGCCCTTTACATGTATACATTTTTTTGTCATCCAAATCCATGGGTATATCATAGCATTATTGCAATATGTTTATTATTTCATTGCTTGATCCAGACATGAATTGTGCATATATACATGTTTTTAATATAACCTGAAAATTTAGACATTGCTTTACAGATTCGGTTACAATGTGAGGATTCATGGTATAAGTAACGGTGCTCAGGTTATTATGATTCTTGTGTATCACTATGTTTTATGTAACGTCTATGATATGGGGAGTGTGTTAATGGACACCTGTTACACGATTCTATTGGGAAATGGGAACAGGTGTAGCAATTGGAAACACCCTATAAGTAGATGGTTTTAACACAAGCGGATCACTCTTTTGACAAAGGCCCCACGGGCTGAAACGCGTCAAGAGGATCCGCTTGCACATTCTGTGTGAATAAAGCTTTTTTCAATCATCCATCAGCCTTCTCCATTATTGCGGCTGTGCGGCGTCTTCACCCCCCTCGGGAGGATTTGCTTATTTCCGCTTTCTACCGCCTGCATGCCGAGCTGCGCATCTCTCTCTCCTGTGACCCGGATATCTCTCAAGGGCCGCCGGTCAGGTGACCTCCTCACCGCGTTAGCAGATGCAGGGTTGGCGGTGAAGAGGCTATCGATCCATCGTGAAGCTGGGAAGCGGGGGGCCACACTTTGCCCCCACATCCACACAGCTCCAGAAAAAGGTCTGTTTGCAGGAGAAGCTACATCACAGGAGGACATTACAGGCATGGAACCAGTTACCCCTGAATCAGATAAGTGTATCTTTTTATCCCAACTACATGGTGCTCTTAGGGAGCCTGTTGCTGGAAAAGACTTTTCACTCAATATATTGTCTTTATGCTTGGGGTTTACCATTGCCTTAGTTCCAGTTACATCACTGTGCAGCATTGCTTTATTTCTGAGCGCCTGGTGGGTCAATCGTCAGATTTACCTGGTTACATATTTTCAGGGTGGGATCGCCCCCTGACGGATCACCACGTGGGTGGATCCTGGATGTCGTGTGGGAGCTCATTTGATCCTTTAAGAAGATCCTTTAACACCAGGTGCCGCCGCACCAGGCAGGTATCGTTATAAGTGCACCAACCGAGTACTCACACGGGACTAGTGGCTGCGCAGTCACACACATATCCATATCATTTAAAGGGACATATTGTGTGGGTCACTGGACACGGTGGGATCATCCGGTGGGAGGAAGTTGCGTTCTACGAGATGCCGTAGTAGTGTCTTATTTATGTTGATGGTATATGTATCTGATGTTCCTAAATAAACGTTATTGGTTATCATACTTAAGGTGTGCGAGTATTTGTATGTGTCCTGCGAGGAACAATTCCTGCTCTGCTAGGAACCATCGCAGGTGGAGGCGCTGCACCGGGTACGAGGTTACTCTTATTATTACCATAATTGCCCCAGGTTCCCCTTGGCGGAAGCTCAGCCCTCCTGTGAGCCTAACAGGTAAAGCACCACACCTGGTAACACTGTATGTTCTCCGCACCCACACTATATCTGCGATTGGGTGGGGTGGAATACCCGTTACATATAAATAAACAATCATTTCTTACCTTTGCGGCTATGTGCTATGGTAACGAAGCAGCATGCATGTATTTTTAATAATAGTGTACTGTTAGCAGGGGGTCCCCTGAGCTGAAACCGCATTGCTTTGTGGAACAGGGACCCCTACTTCCCGAGTTACAGGCCCCGGTATGTGTCAATGGTTGGCAGTGTCGCCACCATCTTTATAGCACCCCATTCACGCCGTGCCCGCTATAAATATGGCGGCGACACTGTAACCGATGCCCCAAACCGGGGCCTGTAACTCGTGAAACAGGGGGTCTCTGAGCCACAAATCAATGCGGTTCAGCTCAGGAGCCCCCCTGCTTCCGCACAATATTATTAAAATACATAAATGCTGCTTCATTACCATAGCGGCTAAGGCAATGAAGGGGTTAAGGCAGAATAGCATGTTTATTGGGGACAGTATCGCTGAAGAACCAGGTGACTCCCTAGCGGAGGAATCGATCGTGATTTCTTCGGAGGAGGAGGAGATGGGTGTAACATCGGTGGCGATGCGCCTACCGGCGAACCACCCCAAAGGCATCAAAAGAGAACAGACAAGTCCGGGGACCATCCGACGGCGAACGCTGGTGCGGCCGGAGGCCCGTACGAGTCCCACCGCCGTGGTGACTCCGAGTGCAACGGAGACCGAGACGATCCTAGCGGAGCTCGATGTCATCAAAAAGCAGCGGAGTGGTAAGGAGACCCCACCACCCCCTTACTCCCACCAGGCACAGACCGCACTCACGGTGAATGAGAAAGAGAGGCTTGAGGCCTACTTGTTCGATCGTGTACCGGGTGTTCCACCGCCGCCCCCGGGGGTCCTCGACGCATGGCCGGTGCATGACCCCGGGGCGGATGGGGACTCTGCCGGCGACTCGGATAACATCAGTTCCGGTTCCACTGGGAGAAAGACAAGTCTTGGGGGGATATTCTCCCCGCAACACATAGCCTCTGTTATGGCCAGGGCTAAGCTACAGAGTCGAGGTTCTCCCCGAGAAGCCCAAAGCATGAGGGGGAGTGCCGCTAAGAAAAAGTTCATTGGGCTGGGTGTTACCCGTTTGCTGGACAATTTTCTGGACGTTTCCCCAACCCCGGCCCTTAGCCCCCCCGGCCCCGGCCACTGCCCCTGCCCCGTCACGAGTGGTGCCACCGGGACCTACAAGGGATAAATTATATGTAAAAACCCCAAATAATCCAAGGTCTTGCGGGATTGGGAGTTGAGTGAGGAAGGGTCTGAGGGGGAGATACCATATTCAAGTGTTATACCTGTACCTAACCCTGTGCCATTTTCTCCTGCAGCTAAAGGGAGAGACAGAGAGTCTCACACTCCAGTAGAGACTGGGTCTACTAGTACAGTGGTGTCCAAAATGAACCCCACTAGGTATTATAATGCCAAGGGAAGGAGAGGTTGCTCGCGATCTACTGATGCGGGTACGTCCGGTGTATCATCACAGGTAGATTCTGATGTAGAACGCACTTGTCAGGCCGCTGAGTACGAGCACCGCGATAAATGGTGGGCACCTTTGTTCACCGGGTACCACGAAGGGATGGACCGTACGCGATTCTTGTTGATTAAGAACGATGTAGTGGACCATTGGTGGGAGGCTGGTTCTTTCACTCCGCAGGAGATGGGGGATGAGTTAGATCACCGGTTGAGGGAGATAGAGCAGAAACGTATTGTACCTCAAGGCCCCAGTATATTGTATGACAAAGTAGCCTCCGAGGAGCCATTGTTTTGGGTACTGCCAAGCAGGGCAGGGCACCGCACGCTTACCAAGCTAAGTCGAGCTGACCGGGCCATAGTCGCTAGATACCGGCAGTCACACGTTTATGAATATCCCTACGTGCCGGAGCCCATCATGAGAGGGATAGAAGATAACCGAGACAGTTGGCTTAGGGAGGCAGTTCAAGAGTACCTACGGACCAAGTACGGTCGGGCGTAGTATCACAATGAGGATAAGATTAGTGAGCTAGTGCGTATATGGAGCATCGGAAGGTGTATTTACATGCACGGTGTTACATACAGGCCTGAGCATGGGCCAGTTAAGTCGTTCGCTGTGACGTCACTGACCATAACGGACGACGTGTAAGAAAGCCTGATCCAAGGCACTATCTGTAGGGTTCTCCATGTTGGGAGTACCCGGATGTACTTACGATTACTACCTCATTATGCATGTATTATGATTGTTATGTGTGCTGTTTCCCAGGTGGTTTGCCGCAGGATGGTACTGCTAAAGATAGGTCCAAGTGGGGACCATTGGATTCCACCATAGGGAGAGTGTAGCCCCCTGTAAACAGCTCTGGCTATAACTATCTTCCTTCTACAGTGATAAGTCCTGTTAAGATCAGGCGCCAGTAATCATCATGGGTTTTCCCCCTTCATAGCCCTAACCTGAGTGGTAGACGCAGGCCTGGACTCTGCTGCAGGCGTGAGCAAGAGGGGAGGCTCTGCTGACACCATGAGGGGAGGGGCTAGCTCTATATTTAGCAGCCAACTCCGGTGAGTGATGGTTGTTCTTCTTCTGTGCGTTTGTGCTGTGTTCCTCTCTTTTGATGGTCCTTCGGAAGAGAGAGTAGCTTAGGAAGAGTTCGAGTGAACAGTGATATCGAGTGTCTAGAGTTGCAGAGTATTATGCCGTAAGCCACGAATCCTGCGGAACGGTACGAGGAGTATCAGGAGGCTGCGGGCTCCCCGGCGCAGCATGTCGGATGAGAGCGAGAGGAACTGAAACGATCAGCATCTATAAGTAGAGCTGATAGAATTATAGACTGGTGGACCAATGCTCTCACCCCACTGCCAGGGGTGATGGGGGGAGAATTCAAGACCCACCTCGGGGCTAACCTCGGAGGTGGGCCATGGGGTATTGAAGCCCTAGCTCTGACCATCCTGTCGGAAGAGTGACTTGGAGGGAAGGAGAGGAGGAAGCCTTTGGGCGGAGGTGAGCGGTGTGTACCTCGTCCTGGCGATTGTATTGCGGCTGCTGAAAGCCTTATCGTTGGGATATTGTTGCTCTGTCAAATAAAGAGACTGTTCTGTACCCGTAAAGACTGTGTGTGATTTGGAGAGTATAACCCTGGGACTTGAGGGGTTCTTCTATACCGGTCCTGTCCCATTACCCTGGGAGTATAGAAGATGGAGGCGCTGCACCAAGAGATCATGGAGGCTATCACCCCAGAAGCCCGGTCCTGGCTCCCCCACAACACTGCGGAATCTCAGGCCCTCCTGTTCCTCACAGGTACGCACCACACTGCATGTAATCAGCCCCATGTACCCTAGACATCACCGTAGAGTCTGGGGGGGGGGGGGGTGGGGGAAGCAGGGTTACATATATATATCTCTGTGTGTATATATATATATATATATATAGTTGCATGATGAAGCCACTGTACAAATGAATGGGTGAAGGGTGGGTATCGGGCCAGTGTGGCTTAACCCCTTAATTACATTTGTGGTTATTATCCGATAAGGTGCTTAAGGGGTTAATTGATATCTGAATGTAATTAAAATGTATTGGCTATGTATTTTTTGGGCAACGAAAGACAAGGATGTTGCTGGCGACGGGGGCTTCTTATTGAGGAGGTCAGTAGTACTTTATTTATTTTAATATGCTAGTTAATGTGTTTAATAATGGGCAAATAATCTAGTATCCCTATCTGGATAATAGTTATTTTGCACATTATTGTACTGTAGGTGTTGGGGGGGGGGGGGATGTATGTATTAAATGTATAGGCCAGGTTTATTTTTTTTTACATTCAGGGTTGGTTCCTTGGTTCTGCGTGAGACCTCTGGAGACCACAAGCGGTCTCCTCGGGTATCTCACGGGTATCAGGCTGGTGGTTCCACGTGTGACACCTGCGGGGATGAAGTGGTGGCCCCCAATCTGTGGGGGAACCGCGGACCCGTAGTCTGCGGGGAAGAACCGGTGGTCCCACATCCGTGGGGGCACCGCCGACCCGTAGGTGCTGGGATGAAGTGGTGGTCCCACATCCGTGGGGGCACCGCGGACCCATAGTGAGCACTCGTGAGTTCCCCAGACCCCTGTGAGAACCACCCGAGGCCCTGCAGACACCTGTGGGTCTGACCCGGGGCTCCCAGACATCCGCGGGCCTACCGTGGGGACCCAATTGTGGCCCACGGTGACCCAAGGAGACCACCTGGGAGCCATGGCGCTTGGCGGGACCCACCAACAGGCCTCCAGAACCTGTATAAAACAAGTTGCGGGTACCCTGTAGGTCTGTCAGGTGACCCGCCAGCCCGCCGGGGACTCGCGTGGGGCTGGGGTATGAACCCTTTATGTAAAAGGATAAATCATGTATTTATGGGGGGCACAGTGGATGGTAATGTATTTAATAAATAGAATGATACTTATTGTGGGGCAGTGTGTTGTTTTTATTGTGGGTACTGGGGGTGGGGGGAGGGGGTATTGGCCCCCAAGGGTATGTGGGTAGGCCTCCCGGCTGGGGAGTGGGTGAGGGTGGTTAGGCCTCACGGGGTGGGGGTTAGTGTGGGAGGGTATGTAGGCCTCTCAAGTGGTGGGTGAGGGTGGGTTAACCCTTAATGACTGTTGCGGTTAATAACCACTATGGTGATTAAGGGGTTAAGGGACATTACATTGGATGTTTTCATTCTTGTGTCTGTTTTGCAGCAGCGGAGGGGGCATGGCCAGGATGAAGATGAGGATGGCCTTCATCGTGGCAGCCAGACATGGGAGAGTGCTATATGTATTTAATGTATTGATTGGTGTTTATGTATTTAAAATGGGCACATTCACTATTATCCATTTGTGCCCATTACTATACTGTATGTGTTAAGGGGGTGGGGGGGTTATTTATTTATAAGTATGTATGTGTTTTTACATTCATTTGGGGGGGGGGCACATAATTGGTACTGCAGGCCTGCGGGTAACACCTGAGGGCCCCCGCCGGCCTATAGTATCATTGATGTGCATATATGTGTATGTTAGGGGGGTATAGGGGTTGTTGGGGTAATATATATATATATATATATATATATATATATATATATATATATATATATATATTTATTTATATTTATTTATTTATTTATATATATATATTTATTTATTTAGTGTGGGGCTGTTGTGTGTGATTTTTTTTATCGTGGGTAGCGGGTGTGTGTGAAGTGGATATTAGCCCCAACGGTGGTTGTTTAGGGCTTGTGGGTGGGTAGCGGGAGGCCTTAACACCTTCATGACCGTAGCGGTATTAACTGCTACGGTCGTGAAGGGGTTAAGTGTACCCGCAACCCCCCCGCAAGCCCTAAACAAACAAAAAGGGCCAAATAACCTCTTCACCCACCCCCACTACCCACAATAAAGCTGGCACGGTGGGTTAACCCCTTCATTGCCTTAGCGGTTAGCCACTAAGGTAATGAAGTAGGCTTTACATGCATTTTTCCTGCCTCGGATGCATGCCGAAGGGCGCCGGTACTGGTATCAGCTCCGGAGACCCCCGGCATCAATCACAGACAGGCCTGATTTCTTCTAAGTGTCGCCCTTGCCGATGCTTCTCCCCACCGTCCTGCCAACTTTGAGTTGGCGGGACGATTTGCCTAAAAAATGGCTTTTCGGGACTGCCGATTAGCTCTGATAAGCACTGAAAACAGGATCGGGGCTACTAGAATACAGCCGATTTAAAAAAGTCCCGAAAGGTGCCGAAAAGTAGCTTATCGCCAGCCGCCTGCCGATAATTTTTTATCGGGCACAAAAAATGCCGAGTTGGCCAAATTATCTGCACTTACTGAATACCAAAGGCATTTTTTGGCACTAAAAACTTTTCGGTGCTTTGTGCATAGAGCCCTTACTCTCGATAAGTGGCTGATAAAAGGCTTTTTCGGTATTTTTTTTTCTCCAAAAAAAACTGCCAGGCGAGCCGCGATAAGCCACTTATCAGCAAGTTTTCACATTCGTGCAATTCAAGTAGCATCGAGAAGGTTATCAGGGCTAATTGAGGCTCTAGAATTGCGATTTCCTCTGAAAATCTTCCCACCTGGAAAAGTTGGTGTGAAGGTCGTGAAAATCTGACGATAAGGCGGCAAGAGAGGACTTCGGAAAAAAATGCATTTTTCCTGCCTTGGATTGATGCTGGGAGTCTCCGGAGCTAATATCCATTACTATCAGCACCGGAGGCCCCTGGCATGAATCCCATACAATAAAAATGCATTTACAGGCAACTTCATTAACTTAGTGGCTAACCGCTAAGGCAATGAAGGGGTTAACTACTGGTGCCAGGTTTATTGTGGGTAGCGGGGGTGTGTGAAGGTGGTATATGGTCCTTGGTGAGGGTTTAGGCCTTGTGGTGGGGGTGTTGCGGGTTGAGTTAACCCCTTCATTACCTTAGCAGTTAATACCCCTAAGGTAATGAAAAGGTTATCCCCTCCCGCTACCACCCGGTAGGCCTAAACATCCATCCGTGGGGCTACTACCCCCTTCACCCAATCCCTCTACCCACAATAAAAAAAACACAGCAACAACCTGTAGAGGGAGAAAGGGGGTGGCCCGGTATTAAAGGGGTTGCACCCCATTTGGCCACCCCTGACCGCACCAGGGAAATAAGTGGTTAACTGGACTGAGGTCCAGAAATGTGATTTAACCCTTGTTATGACCTGTAAATGTATTTTCCCCTGGTCCCCTGTTCCATTGTAATGTCTGTGTTAATCAGTGTCTGCATCACACACACACTAGAATCCATCCGGGAGCACAAGGGTTAATAGTTATTTAATGATTATAGCTCATTGTGTAGTTTTCCCACCTTTTCAGGCACCATTTTGCAGGTCCCCATTGGCCGCCATTAGGGCTCAATGCGTTTCAATGGCAGAATGTGCTGTTTTAGTCCGATTTCCTGTAAAGACCAGCAGGTGGCGTCCGAGAGGGAGAGCGGCGGTTTCCCATTGAAAGTCAATGGGCCCATTGACTTCAATGGAGATGCCTCGAGGTAATCTTTTCAAGAAGAAGTTTGCTGCCGTCCAGACCGCAAACCACAAAGCGGATACAAAGTCTAAAAAGAGTTACAATCACTTGAGTCAAGGTCAAAGTTAATTGATGTGGGAATAAACAGTTCTAGGGCCCCTAGAAATAAAATTATTTTTGCCCCTAGTTCCTAGGCTTCCCCCCACTCGACCACAACCGGGTCCCCGAATCCTGGACCCCCGATAAGGGTCGAACCATATAGAGCGGGTCCCGCCATAGGCTTTGCCGGCGGCGGCAGAAACGGCTCAGAAAAATGACTAAGTGAGAAATGCTGAATTTTAGGAATTCATATCTCCGGTTCCGGAGGGTTCAGCGGATCAGGGTTTGGGGTATCTGTAGCCACTGCTCCGGCATCGCTGCAGAATCATCCTTGACCTGCTTGGACCAACCCGACGGAGTATGGACCCCCTTGAAGTTCGGGAGTTTTCCCATAGACTTCAATGGCAGAAAACCCCCATTGACTTCAATGGCGGCGATTTACCATTGAAAGTCTATGGCGGAGCTGCCCGTTGTTTTCAATGGGGATTTAGTGAAAAGCTGAGATTTCTTTTTCAATGGAGATTTTTGTATTAAAATGATTTAATGTACATTTGTGTAACTCCGGTTTCTTAGGTCGTAGCAAGTCGCTTTTTGGACCATATGGTGTCCCAGTTCTGGCAATGCGAACTGGGAAGTTTGGACCTGCTAGACCTAACGGAACCGGATATTTTAATACATCTATGTTTTATGCTTAATACTGTATTCTAAGGTATGGATAGCAGATGGCCGGAGAGGCGACTGAATGTCTAGGACTTAAGTATTGTTCAAAGAGTTTTGTCACCCTCACTGTTTATCCGAAGTCCAAACCAGGGCAGTTCTTAAGTGTTCCAGTTAACACCTCCCAACAAAGGTTTTCCTGCCATAAAGCCAAATGGGTAGTATGGCTGGCATTCCATTTGCATATGTGGGGCTACAGAAATGAGACCCCAGAGTTCTACTGCGCATGGGCCAGCTAGCAGGGGGGCATGTGTTGAAATGGGTTCCCATGTTAAAGATTGGCTGGAGGTAATTGAAAACCAATCACCAGTGCTTAATGGTACAGATAGAGGGACAAAAGGTTTATAAACTGCTGTCCACCCATATATCCTTTGTCTTCGTTTTGCTGATATGGTTACCTGATATCACCTGGATGATTTCCTGACTGCTGAGAGAAATGCTACATCATACTTCTCATTCCCCAACCCTTAAGTAAGTGTACTTCTTGTTTGTTACTGTATTATCTGTTGTGTTCACCTTTATTCTAAGGAATAAATACAATTTATTATATCTTAAGCCTCGTTCAGTTCAAACCCAATTATTTTTGTGTAAATTTAATAAGCCTGTGGAAAGCTATCGTCACACAACCCTACTACCCACCCCCTCTACTCCCAACAATCCCCCTCCCCCATTAAAACATACAGTACAGTAATGGTTACAATTACTATTATCCAGGTATGGATAATAGTGCATTTGCCCATTATAAATAAAACATTAGCCAGCCGCATTAATAAAGTAAATAAAACATTCAACTTACCTCTGCTATCATGAAAGGCATCCTCGTCTGCATACTCCAGGTCCATGACCCCCAATGCCAGCAAGAATACAAGAAACAATACAATCTAATGGCTCCTAACCCCTTAATCACCTTAGCGGTTAATAACCACTATATTAATTAAGGGGTTAACTCACCCTCCCGCACTGCCTACCCAGGAGGCCTAACCACCCACCCGGGATGACTATACCCACCCTCTATCCATTGATTGACATAGTGGTACATTATACTCATATAATATGGTCATGATAAGCCACTACAGCATTCAATGGTCCCCTAATAAAAAAGCATGAATGACAAAAATACACAATAATAAAAGATATACACAAGCACCTAGACACCCCAATTCAAGAAATTAAATCACTAGCCAACCAATTAAAGAAACAAAAGCACTAGCCAATCAAATAAATAAAAACACTAGCCAACGAATCAATTCAAGAAATAAAAGCACTAACCAACAAAACAATTAATTAATTTTTTAACACTAGCCAACAAAATAATTAATTAATTTAAACCAGTAGCCAACAAAACAAATAATTAATTTAAAACTCTAACCAATCCTAAAATGTACTAAAAACAAGAGATCTAAATTCAAAACAATTTAATTCAAACAATAAACTGAAATGAAAAAAAATAACAATCAATAGAAAACAAGCATTTGCCAAAAAATGCATTGGTTGTCACTGTATTTATCTGTACCCTGGCACAGATTAATACATTATCAGTCAATGGGCAATCACAAACATAAAAATAAAGAAATACAATTTAAAAACCTGAAAAAAAACCTATTTCTTTCATTCAATATTTTACTTACCTTTAAAAGTCTTCATCATCCAAATCTCGGCATATCTGCAAGCTCTAGTATCACGACGTCATCACCCACAATCAAACGCCATCCAGCTTGAAGACCAGCATAAGGTAAAAAAAAAATCTTCTTTCTTTTATCTTTTATCATATTCTATATTCATCTGTCCTTATTTTCTTCTTTTCTTTAATGTTCTTTCTTCATCTGTCAATCCAAAGCCCCATTGTAAATCCACAACAGGATGCTGTCTCGTCAGCTTTTGAGATAAAATGAGACATACAGGCCTCATATTGGCCTGTGACATCATATTTTAGGGTCAGATGGTACAGCTTTAATCCGATAGGACGCTATATCGTGTGTCCGCCTCCTTTTTTTTTTTAAGGACGTGATGTCATCTCCAAGGGAGATATGTCACATCCTTAAAACCACATGGCTATATCACCGACAGCTTCCGGTTGGACGGAGGGAGAGGCAGGTGTCGGAACGGCACGGCAGGATTATGCTCCTGAGGAAGCTGACGCCAGTTCAGCGAAACGCGTAGAGCTTTCAACACCGCATGCAGTTGCTCCAGACTTGAAGGGGAAGGTGAAGAGCCTGCCGTGCCGTTCCGACACCTACTGCCTAAAGAAAACCTTATGTGCCTGTTATGCTGACTTTTCACTTACCTGTTGTAAGTAGGCAATGCAATTGAGTCAAGACTTCGTTTGTTCTATAAGTGTGTGAATTTGCTGCACCATTATTGTCTATTTCTTTTTTTGGGGTGTTTCCTGAATCATCGCTCCCTTCAAACCCTGGATGTCCATTACTGTTTATAAGGGAATTTGTACATATTCCCTGTGAAGGTTGAGAATCTTTCTATTTCACCTTACAATTCACTTTATATTTTTTATCACTTATTTATCACTATCACTGTTGTTCAGCGCTGTTCTAAATCACTTGGGTTTATCATACCATGTGATAGGTCACATTAGTTCAAAAGGATGTGACATCACTTTAAGGGATGACGAGCACGCTACTCGCCCGTTTTTGGAATTTTGCTATCACAGGTAATTGAGGCTTTCTGAATATTGTGATAGCACAGTGATTTTTTTTAATGAAGGTTTATAGCATAGGGCCCTCTCTCAAAAATGGCAATTCGTGTTTTGCTGATTTTTTTTAACACCAACAATCCATCTGCAAATTCTGCATTCCGCTGATGGATTTTAATAATCCAATCCGTGGATTCAGCAATCCGCGAATAGATGTCGCAGTGTCCTAAATTTGGGGGTCGTTTTTGCTTCCTTTTGGTGATCTACTAGTGGTTAGATGGTTTATTCCCATCTGCACCTTGTTGCTGGCATGATTCGATTATAGAACAGAAACGGGCCTGACGAAGGGGTGTTCCCCGAAACGTTACATTGTCCCCCTGCTGCTTCCCCATTGTTTGTACCCACCTATGTGTTGTCTTGACCCTACTGTGTTTGTACCTTATTCACTACCCTCTCCCCCTCCAATATTCCTTCTGTTTTTGCCTATTTTATTATTGCATGTTATCAATTTTTGATGTAGTGTGTGTGGTTCTTATACTGGTGGTTTGTGTTACATATTAAATGTCATTACATTTCTTCTTGGCATTATCCCTTTTCATTTGTTCTATTATCTAAAGACAGTGTGTGCTGGGCATTGTGTTATTTATTATGATTCATTTATAGTTAGTTATTTTGTTATTAGGAGCACGACGTGTAAATTATATCATCTACATGTAGCCAGGTCCCCCTCTGCGGGTCAGAAGTCCCCTCTCCAGGTACTCACCGGGAGGTGCGGAAGCGTGTGCACGCCTCCGGTGTGCTTGAGGTGGTTGTTGGAGGTGCGGGAGGACAGCTGGTGGTTGCGCAGGGTGTGCGCATTGCTGGAGACTCCCGGCGGCTCCAATGCAGGGCGCCGCCATCTTGAGCGAAGTCATGCATGCGCAATGGAGCTCCGTAGGCCCATACGAGTTGCGCATGCGCGAGTACAGCCCGCGAAGTACTAGCCTACCAGGGAAGGCTCTTGGACGGGACTACAAGTCCCATGAGCCTCGGGAGCGCACCACATGACGCCACATGATCCCTGCTCTGGTGATAGATACATTTTCGCGTGCTGAGCCCATGCGAGCAGTCAGGACCAGGAAGAGCTAGGAGTAGGAGGTGAGTGCAGGGGTCTGTGACCCACTGCAGTAGGCCAGCAGCCCCCAAGGCCCAAGTCAGGTGCTGAGCCACATTACAGTTTGTTGTGCTGCAGGGACAGGCCCTAGGTAAGGGACTTTGCCCCATTATTAATATTGTCAGTTAGGACACAGCAGATGCTGCGCTCTCCGCGAAGAGGCTTGGGCTCAAGCCTACGCTACAAAGAGATAAGGACTATCTCCAGGGTGGGATCGCCCCTGACGGTTCCTCGTGCTAGGAAAGGCAGGATATCACAGATGGGATCACTGAGCGGCGGATCCTTTTCGAAGTTGTCTGCAGCCTGGGTGCAGGAGCACACAGCAGGTACCTTCATAAGTGCACCAACAATACACCTTCTATATACTATACACACGTGAGCAGCGCTGCCACACATCTGGGTGGGGATCCAGGACACTGGGATGCTGGTGCCGAGCACCCAATTATTGTGGGCACTGAATGGTGGTGGGACATTGGACCCGGTGGAGAGTTGCGTCCTGCGTGATGCGTTGGCCAGTGGTACTCCTAGTCAGAAAGGGGCTACACATATTATGTTATCTGTGAAGCTATGGTTATGTTGCATATACAGTAAACTGTTCATATGTATACTTCGGTGTATGTACTTATTGTGTATGTGGGTCCTGTGTAGGCAATCTTGTGTTTTTTCCCCTCATAGTATGTTATATTAGTATAGTTTATATTATATACTCATACAATTAATGGGTTATTGTTATATTTGTGATACAATACTCCTACTATGTTTATCCATGTTGTTCTCCTTTTTATTGTGATATTTGTTTGTGAAGGTTCCCCTGAATTGTTATGTCTTTTTTTATAATTGTGTTGTGAAAGCCATTTATGGTGTTTTATATAAAGGATTAGTCCTGCGAGTTGTTACCATGACTAACGAGGACTACTTAAAGGCAATAGGTAAGGGAAAAAGAACTCGGCGGTCACTGCTCCTCTGAAAAACTCCAACCAAGTGCATAAAAACTAAAAAACTTTTATTACATCAAAAGAAAAAAAGACATCCACATAGACTGTGAAACTCTGACGCGTTTCGTTCTATAAAAAGAACTTTATCAAAGAGTACTTAAAGGCAATAGCCTATCCCGGTTGTACCCCTGATGAAGTTGCGTTTTTAGTGATGTAATGCGTAGGGATGTATTTGCATGCATTCACATGTCATCATGCTGACAGAGATGTTCCAGAGGAACGCAGCAGTAGAAGATTGTATTGTATAGATACTCCATTAGAAGGACTGCCCCACAGCTGGCTTCCCATTTGACATTATCAATGGTGAAATCTTGAGATTGATCTAGGACATCGTTTATTTTATTAGCATTTGTGAGTGCATTGATTTTGGTCTGATTCAATGTTATTTATGGTAATACACTATGGAATGTGCACTCTCTCTTTCAATTATATACTGTGTATATATATATTAATATATATATTATATATATATCATAGAAAAAGAACAAAAAGCACTCCGTAATACAGGCATACCCCGCATTAATGTACGCAATGGGACCGGAGCATGTATGTAAAGCGAAAATGTACTTAAAGTGAAGCACTCCCTTTTTTCCCCACTTATCCATGCATGTACTGTACGGCAATCGTCATATACGTGCATAACTCATGTAAATAACACATTTGTAACAGGCTCTATAGTCTCCCCGCTTGCGCACAGCTTCGGTGCAGGTAGGGAGTTTAACTTTGCTGTTCAGGACGTGCTGACAGGCGCATGCGTGAGCTGCCATTTGACTATTGGATGATATGTACTTACTCGCGAGTGTACTTAAAGTGAGTGTCCTTAAAGCGGGGTATGCCTGTAATAGTCACTGGTGTGGGTGCAGATCCTATAATGAAGAATAAGCAATACGATACCGTTTGGAAACGAAATCAGCAGGCAACACTCCAGAATTGAACAAACAAGTGTATTGAAAAAATAAACACAAAACCACTTAAAGTGACGACAATTTACAAAACAAAAAGGGAGAGCTCCATAGTGTTAAACAGTAACAGAAGCATTTAATCAGAACTAAAGCTAAAAACATTACACTCAGAAACGCTGAGTGAAAAGCACATTTCTGAGATAAATCTCAAAGTCAGCTGTTGCAATGATCCAGAAATCCGGAGAGATCCAACCGGGTTCACAGTCTTTAGCCTCCAACTTGGATACGAGGGAAAGATGGTAAACCCCCAAAAACAACCTCTGAATAATCTAGCACTTCAGACACATCCTTCAGGTAATTCTCTATCAGTGGGAAGATGTATGCAAAATGGCTTTACGCATTTCGTCGCAAGAAACGTGACTTTATCGGGGAATCATACTACAGCGTACTGATGTGCTATAAATAGATTTTGGTAGCCTTGGAAACCTGGTGGGGATTATCCCTACCCTGGGAAAGTGTAATCAAAGTATAATTAGCAGCAACAGTAGAGAAAACACAGTAATAAAGTGAATGTAATAATTACGATTTAAAAAAAGAAAATATTATAAAAATACATAGATCCTAATGGCTATTTCACAAAACTTTGCAGAAAGGTACAAAACGGAAAAACATTTACAGTAGCATGAAAGCAAAGCAAGCCCAAAAACGAGACAAAGGTATATATTCCAATTCATGTACAGTAGTCTAATATGGTAGAAGGATATTATTCCCAAAAGACAACAGCAGGTCAAATTTGTAAAATTATTAACCGTAGATCTACTGTAGTAAATTCAAATTACGCAAGCGTCAAAAATGGAATAAATGGTAGAATTAACTAGAGAAAGATGACCACACTAAAGGGACCTATAAATAAACAATAATTATGATTACATAATGTGCAATAACATTAATTTGAAATGAAATTAAAATATATGTTAATAATAATAAAAATGAACTTAAAGATAAAAAAGTAAATAATAATAAAATAAATAAATGAATAAAAAAAATGTGTAGACTATCTGTGAATGAATGTGTTGAAAAAATAATTTGAGGGGCGCGCATGTGACGCAGATGCACGCATGTTGAAAGAGCTCCCTGCATCCCGTCCACTATAGTTAGTTATAAGACGTGATCGGCGCCACAGAGAGACCCGTGGATAGCAGCAGGAAGTAGGGTAATACACAGGGATGCCTCCCCCAAAGATGGACAAGAGGACGGAGACCCCCAACTTGTCCCGATTCAGCCGTGGGCAGACAGCAACGGCTGGAAAAAAATGGCGCCGAGATCCGCACACGGGAGGGTGCACAGGAGCGCACGACTTCAGGCACCGACCAGGAGAGTGACAAACAAGCTGCTGGAGCAGAGGGAAACATGGCAGAGAAAGTTACAACAGGGAGAAAAACTGCAGAGAAAGGCACCCCAGAAAGAGACACAGCGGTGAATGCTGCTGCAGAGAGGGAGAGAGGCATAGCAGGAGGTGATGCAGTAATAACCAAACAAGACCTGCAGAATATGCTCAAAGAGATGCAAGCTGGTTTCCAGCTAGCCCTGGACAGAGCTATGATGGAGTTTAAAGCAGAAGTGTCTTCCCTAGCCAAAATAACCACAGAGCTTGAAAATAAGATGGACGCTGCCTTACAAAATCAGGTAAATACTAGCGATGAGGTCCTGCGACTCAGCGAAGATATAAGAGCCATGAGCGATGGCATGTACGACCTCAAGAATAGAGAACAAAGGCAGAAGCTACTAATCTGCCTTATCCCTGAGACGGTGTCCGCGGAAGCCCTGTTGCCATATCTCAGGAGACTTCTTGTCAATTGATCCTCAATTACAAGATAACGACTTGTTGATGGACAGAGCCCACAGAGCAATGGGTCAGAGATATGATGACCCCAAAAGAAGCAGAGATCTGGTACTGAGGCTTCATCAATATGCGACTAAGGATAAGATCACAAAGGGTTGCAGAAATAGAGGCTCAATTGATTTTAAAAATGACTCTCTTCAGATTTTCCAGGATCTGTCAATGCTGACAATAGAAAGACGAAGAGGATTGCAACCGGTGACAGCGATACTCCAGGAAAAGGGGATTCAATATCGATGAGCCTTCCCGTTCTGTCTTATTGTCAACTATGAAGGGAGATGTGCTTCGCTTCGTTATCCCCTGGAATCTGCATCCTTTCTGTCAGAGCTGGGTCTGGACCCTAGGGATAAATAAGTTGGCAAAAAGGATCTCAAGGAGATAACACAGAAGATGACCGATAGGCCGATGGTGCTGGGCCCCCCGCTTGTCCATACGAGTTCTGGAAGATCCAGTGTGAGTCCGTGGCGGTCTCCTTGATCGGCGATCCATGGCAGCACAAAAAACTTTTCCTCTATATTTTTCCTAATTTACCATAGGGTCCGCTTGATATATGTTGAGTCGACGGTCTGGTTTGCGGGTGCCAGTTTGCTAGAGCTGATCGTCGGACAAAACCGGTGAATACATAGAGTGAGACTTCCGATGATGTGTGAGAGTGCTTTGGCCCAAATATTTAAAAGAGCTGTTTCTTTTTGTGTGATTATAGACACAAAGGACATTAAGCCTCAACAAGAGACCAAGAGCAATTTACTACTTGGCAAAATTTTAATGCTAAAAGACACTCAATATGTAAAGATAAAATCTGAATCCGGGGTTTGATATTTCTATATCTTTATACTTCTAGCCGGGAATCGATCCCTATTAGTATATATCAACACGAAAAGTTTTATATGTTTATTCGTCTCATGGGTGATAAGAATTGATGTGTTTTCTTTTAGAATTTTTTTTAAATTATAAATATTCTAATCAAACTGTGGTGAGGGCACGACCAGGTGAGGTAGAGTAGATAGAGGTGGGGTGTGCAGTATGGGTGAAAGCTCTGCATGCTCAATGTCATGTATGCCTGCCAGGCCAGGCCATGTAGGGTCTGGTCGCAAATTTGGGATGAGTTGCTGGTTTCACTCATCTTATCTAATAGTTTAATTATTTTTTCCCCCCAAGTTCTCTGAGGTGGGAAGTTCCTTTTCCCCCTTTTTGTTCTCAACAACCATTGCAACCATTAAAGTATTTTTATACAATATACAACTTTCTCATGAGATAGAGTGATAAAACAGAGGAAATGCCTAGTCAAATACCATTGAAGTTAGTATCTTTGAATGTCAAAGGCCTTAACAGTAATTGTAAGCGTAGACTGGCATTAAAAGAATTTAGAAAGCTGAATGTGAATATTGTTTTCCTACAAGAGACACATTTCAACTCCCAAGAACCCCCAAACACTTTTAGCAGGACATATTCTATTGTATTCTATTCGTCTTTCACTAGTAAGAAAAGAGGGGTCGCGATCTTGGAAGACAGGGCATCCGTTTCAGACACTGGAGATTAAGAGAGACCAGGGGGGGAGGTCACTGGTAGTCCACGGTCTTCTCTCAGGCCAACATAATATATTAGTGAATATATATGCACCTATTGAGGGACAAATTGATTTATTAAAGGAAACATTGGAATCAATGGGAGATAATCAAGAACAGCTAAGGCACGTCCACACACCAGGGCATTCACACTCCGCAATGACTTACAGTGTAGCAAAGAAATTTAGATTGCTAATTACATAATTTGGCCTATTAGACGCCTGGCATTGCTCGCACAAAGGGCAGAGAGATTATTTCTTCTATTCGCCCCCGCACGACTCATACTCTAGAATCGATAATATTTTGGTATTGCCAAATATTGTAGAAGTATTGGTCCATTCAGAAATAGGCCCTATCACCTGGTTGGACCATGCTGACTATTCTGTTTGATCCACCATTTGCCAAGATCTAGTCATTTCATTGGAGGATGAATGACTGTTTACTAAATTACCCAGAGATTAGCGCACAAATTGGAGATTCACTTAAAAACTATTTTCGGTCAAACAAAGGGTCTGTAGAATCATCAGCAATTTTGTGGGAGGCACATAAGTCCACTATTAGAAGACAGCTTATTTCAATAACATCATATAGAAAGAGAAAAAAAAATGAAAAGACAAAAATATTTAACGGGGAAAATTATAAAGTTAGAAAGCTCACACAAAAATACCCGTCGAAGAAAGTATATAAAATCCTGAATCAGGCAAGGGAGAAACTCAAGAGAGTACAATTAGAGGATGTAGAGAAGGCCCTTAAGTGGACTAGGCAGATGTATTACGACAAGGGTGACAAGGTAGATCGTCTATTAGCAACCAAACGTAGAGGGATTAAGGCAAGGGCCTCGTTTCCCGCTATTAGAACGAAAAAGGGGGATGTGACCTACAATCAATTAAAAATAGCAGAGGAATTTGCTACATTTTATACAGATCTTTATCACCTAGACAATTCAACCCCGAATGCTAAAGTTCGAGTTTGAACCAGATTGATTACTATCTGAGAGATTGTGCCCTCCCGAAATTGACCGAAGAAGATCTTAAGACTTTAAAAGCAAAAATAACTCTGGTAGAATTAGGAAAAGCGATCGGCTCTTTGAAGCCATCGAAAGCTCCAGGCCCAGATGGTTTCTCAAATCTCTACTATCAAAATATTATAGGAATTTTTGGACCTCACTTATTGCTCTATTTAATGATTTTCTAAGCGGAAAACAAATTCCTTCACAGATGACAAAGGTCAATTTAGTGGTGATCCCTAAGTAGGGAAATGATCCTCTATGTTGTGGTAGCTACAGGCCAATATCACTACTTAAAATGGATTTGAAAATCTGTAGCAACGTTTTAACCAACAGACTGAACCCAATACTCTCAAGATGAATTCACTACGATCAGGTGGGATTTGTGAGTGAGCGCCAGGCATCAGATAATACAAGGAAAATTATTAATATTATTGATCAAATACATAAATCCACATCGAAAGCTATGCTACTGAGTCTAGATGCAGAGAAAGCATTTGATAGGATATGGTGGAACTTTCTGGGTGACACATTGGAGGCATTTGGATTCTCTTGAGTCTTTTTGCAGGAAGTCCGTGCTCTCTATCAGTTGCCAACAGCTACCCTGAAGATGCCAGGAGGGGAGGGGAATCTAATAACTATTAAGAATGGGATAAGGCAGGGGTGTCCCCTCTCCCATCTTCTTTTCACTCTGACAATTGTGACCCTAGCGGCCACCATCAGAGCCTCTCCAAACATACAAGGGATCAAAATAAAGGCTGAGTGTTATAAAATATCGTTGTTTGCAGATGATGTTAGTCTTACTATAGCTCAGTGTTTCCCAAAGTGTGCGCCGCCGAGCCCTGGTGTGCCGCGGCTTGGCTAGAGGGGCGCCACGATCAGGGCCGCCATCAGCGGGAAACAAGGGCTGCTAGTTAATTAAAAAAAAAAAAAACCCTCTGAAGCCGGCGCCGGGTCTCCATGTCAGCGCTGGAAGTAAGAGAGAGGGAGGCCCGGCGCGCACGCTGGAGGAGCAGCACAGGGAGACAGATGTCTCCCAGCAGCACTGCAGCCTCACACCCACCCCCCTCCCTCCCCGCAGCACACCAGCCCTCCCCCACATGGCGCAAGCCCCCGCAGCACTGACCTCCCCCGTGCAGGGACCGGGCCGTTCATCCATACTCCCCCCCCCACCCAGCATTGGCTCCACGCATCACCGGCATGCCACCCGCCCTTCCCCCCCCCCGCAAGCCACCGGTCTGACCATCATCCCCAAGGTAAATATATGTATTGGGGGTGTTGAGGTAATTTTTATATGTATTGGGGTTGTTGGGGTAATTTTTATATATGTATTGGGGGTGTTGGGGTAATTTTTATATATGTATTGGGGGTGTTGGGGTAATTGTTATATGTATTGGGGGTGTGTGTGATTGTGTGTATATGTGTATATATATGTGTGTATACTTCCCACCCCCGAATACATACAAAAAAATCCCCACCCCCCAAATATATACAACCTCCCCCCCCCCCCAAATGCATACAAAAAAACCCACCTAATTTTATATATATATATATAAAAAAAATTAGGTGGGTTTTTTTGTATGCATTTGGGGGGGGGGGGGAGGTTGTATATATTTGGGGGGTGGGGATTTTTTTGTATGTATTCGGGGGTGGGAAGTTTTTAGGTATATATCTTGTGGGGGGAATTGTGGGGGGGGAGACAGAATGAGTAAGCGTGGGGTAATTGACGGAGGGAGAGGAGAGGGGGTGAGTGAGGAAAAGAGGGAGTAAGAGTGAGTAGCAGGGCAGAGAAATACATGCGAGGTGGGAGGGTGAGAGAGAGAGAGTGTGAGAGATAGAGAGTGAGAGAGTGTGAGTGTGAGAGAGTGTGAGGGAGAGAGTGTGAGAGATAGAGAGTGTGAGAGATAGAGAGTGTGAGAGATAGAGTGTGAGAGTGAGAGAGAGAGTGTGTGTGAGAGAGAGAGAGTGTGAGTGAGAGAGTGTGAGTGAGAGTGAGTGTGACAGAGAGAGTGTGAGAGAGAGAGTATGAGAGAGAGAGAGTGTGAGAGAGAGAGTGTGTGAGAGAGAGAGTGTGAGTGAGAGATTGTGAGTGAGAGAGTATGAGTGAGAGAGTGAGAATGTGAGAGTGAGAGTGTGAGTGAGAGTGTGAGAGAGAGTGAGAGTGTGAGAGTGTGAGAGAGAGTGAGAGTGTGAGTGTGAGAGAGAGTGAGAGTGTGAGAGAGAGTGAGAGTGAGAGAGGGAGAGAGTGAGAGAGAGTGAGAGTGAGTGAGAGAGAGTGGGAGAGAGAGCATGAGAGAGAGTGTGAGAGAGAGTGCAAAAGAGTGAGAGAGAGTGAGAGAGAGAGAGTGTGAGAGAGAGTGTGTGAGAGAGAGAGAGAGTGTGTGAGAGAGAGTGAGAGAGAGAGTGAGAGTGAGAGAGAGTGAAAGAGAGAGTGAGAGTGAGAGAGAGTGAGAGTGTGAGAGAGAGAGAGAGTGTGAGAGAGAGAGAGAGTGTGAGAGAGAGAGAGAGAGAGAGTGTGAGAGTCTGCGTGTGTGAGAGAGAGTCTGCGTGAGCGTGTCTGAGAGAGCGAGAGTCTGCGTGAGAGACATACCAACTGTGCACTGCAATTGTTAGGTATGTATATACAACTTTGTTTTCACTTTGGGGGCCGTGGAAAAATCCTGATCGCCTTTGGGAGCCTTGAAAAAATTCTGATCGACTTAGGGAGCCTTGAACCGAAAAAGTTTGGGAACCACTGCTATAGCTAACGCATTGATATCTCTCCCGAACTTGCAGTCTACCCTTCGGGGGTTTGGTGAGCTCTCCGGGTATAAAGTAAATATGGGCATATCAGAAGCTTTAAATTTGACACTAACGGAAAAGGAGGTTGAGGTGCTGAAGCGACATTTTGACTATAAATGAAAAAAACAAAACATTTTAAATATCTAGGAATTTATTTCACCGGAGACTATGACTCATTATATAAATATAATTACCCTGATCTATTCTCCAAAATTAAAAAAGATTTACAAAGCTGGAATTCTCATTGTATTTCCTGGATAGGGCGTATAACTGCAGTTAAGATGATAATTCTCCCTAGAATTACCGGTAGCAGTCCCGCGTTCAAATATAAAAGAAATTCAGAATCGAATCATGCACTTTATTTGGAACCATAAACAACCGAGAATAGCTAGATCAATAATGTTGGACGTTAAGGAAGGAGGTGGCATGGCTGTTATTAATATTCTAAAATATTATATAGCCTCCTATATGAAACAAATGCTTTATTGGCACTCCCCGAGATTAGTCTATGCCTGGGTGGACCTGGAGACCTAGCTAAAAGACCCGATTGGGCTGACGTCTATGTTGTGGTCTAGATCTGGGACGGGAGCTCGGAGGCAGTCGGAACCGACAGTAATTGGATTCACATTGAAAATATGACAGATGGCAAAAAAGAAATATAAATTTCTGCCGGCCCCTTCTAGTCTCGCATCTCTGTTCGGTAATCCAGGGTTCACCCCAGGCTTTCAGGGTCAGGGTTTGGAAGTTTATTCTGGAGGCGGGAGATTTATTAGAAAAAGATAAACTAATGTCTTTTGAGGAATTGATGAGAAAGTATGGTTTGCCTCAAATTGAGCTATTTAGGTATATGCAAGTCTGACACTTTGTGTGCCAGGGCCTGCATGATGAGGAATTTCCTAGATATACATGATTTGAGGATCTATGTAAAATAAAAAAATACCAAAGAGGTTTCATTTAATCTCTGTACCAGGGGCTAATCTTAAGAAAGTTACCCCAAACCATAAATATATGGACCAGTGGGCCTGTGACTTCTAGACTGAAATAACAAAGGAGGACTTGGCGGATATCTGGTATAATGCGGGCAAAACCTCTATATGTACGATAACAAAAGAGAATACATATAAAATTGTGTTACAATGGTACTACACCCCCCAAAGATTAAAACAGATGTTTCCAGATGTTGGAGGGCTGTGGACAATTAGGAGATTTTGCACATATTTGCTGGTTTTGCCCAGTAATTCAGGTGGTTTGAAGGATGGTTTTGAAACTAATAAAAGACGTGATAGATATAAAAATCCCGCTAGAGCCAATTTTTGTTATTTTGGCCAAACCTATGGAAGATGTAAATCACTATGCACAAAAATTGATTCTGCATATTCTAACGGCGGCTAGATGCGCTGTAGCAATGGCATGGAAAAAGACACTCCCGTCCTCCAGAAGAGAGGTTATTAGAAGGGTTAATGATGTTCAATTGATGGAAAAGCTGACCTCATTTCTGAACCACACCACTAGAAAGTATGACAGGGTCTGGGAGCCCTGGGATGCTGGATAGGGGCGCTCTCCCAGAGGGAGAGAGGATTTGAGTGTTGTGTGTAAAATATGGTGTTTACCAAAAAGTTTTATGATTTGTAAATGTGATTGTTGTTGTTTGTAAGAAATTTGACACAAAATGGTTGTTCCCGACCCTCTTTTTATTTTTGTATCCCTCCCCCCTCCCCATTTATTTGTGAAAACTAATACAAATATAAGTTTCAAAAAAATAAAGAAAAAATAATTCAAAGAATAAAAATAAACCCCGGGATAAAATATAGGAAAGACTGGTAACAGAAAACAGAATGGCACTGATAAAAAAAACACAGAATCAAATTAGAGTGTTAGCATCTAAACACTCATTTAACCCCCTAGGGGAGGGGGTATTCACTGTGTATAACCAGAAAGTCTCCTTTCCAGTTAACTGACTATGTTAATGCTTTGAATACTAAACATTTTTACATCAGGTTTCACTGGCTGTAGACTAATCGGGAAATACACTCACTAGATGTCAAAGTCACAAAGATTGAGAATAAACATGGAACAGACATCTTTGTTAAATCTACTTAAGTTTAATAGATTGTATCCCTTAGATTTGGTGTAAAATCTCCCATTGAGCCAACTCATGCATGTCAAACGGATCGTAAGTGACCCAAAGATTATTGAAACATGACTCACTGAGATGGCGGATAAATTTGCAAATATGGTGATGATGTTCTGGCAGGATATATGCATAACATTGATAACTCTGGACAGTGCAATTATTATCTAAAAGAAATAGGTCTCTGGAGCAGAAAAAGGGGAGACCAAATGTTTCCACTTATACTACAGCATCTGATTTCGGAAAAAAGTGTGTTAAGCGGCACTAAAGCTTCCCTCCTTTTTTCATATAAATGGGGCAGAAACTTGAGGGACACATTAGTCCATGCATACTTGGGTCCCACCAGACTACATTCTACTCACTACAACTCTGTAACGAAAGATGAGATATTTCATCACCATAGGACTGGGAAAAATGCCAAATTAATGGATTCGTCATTGTGATTTACAGTAGTTGCTTTGGTGCCCTTGTGGCCAAGCATACATAAGCCAAACTATTCATCTAATAAGAAAAAGACTACATGAGCATAAACAAAATTTGCGAGGCACTTAAAAAAAACTGAGGATCCTCCAATAGATTTTCCTGCTGCTAGACACTTTTGGCAGGCTAGATATAATGTGAGTCAGCTCAAATATCAAATTATAGACTCTGTGGGCTCACTTAAAAGAGGAAGTGATAGGGAAGAGCATTTATTGCAGAGAGAAAGTAAGTGGATCTGTACCCTAGGGACCGTTAAACTAAAGGGTATGACCAAGAAATTAGACATGAGATGTTTTCTATAGGTCCTACTTGTTGCTCTCTTACTGCACAAGTTTGCTCTGACCTGTTTACCAGATCATGTTATACATATATTGATGTTATTTTCTATGAAGTTACCTATGGTATGTATGTATGTATGTATGTATCTATGTATATATGTATGTATAGTTGGCTCTGTTATGTTTTCAGAAAGTAAATTGACTACTATATTATATATGTATGGTATTTCAAGCTTTTTGGCACTTTTGTATACTGTATGCATTGTATTTTGTAAATTGCATACATTGTAGATATGTTACTTATTAATGTAATATTAAAATGCTCCTTTTATGTGTAGCCCCCTGTAAACAGCACAGGCTATACCTATCTTCCTCCTACTGTGGTAAGTCCTGTTAAGGGCAGGCACCAGTAGTCATCATGGGTTTTCCCCCTTCCAAGCCCTGCCCTGAGTGGTAGATGCAGGCCCCTGACTTTGCTGCAGGCATGACACAGAGGGGAGGTTCTGCTGACATCATGAGGGGTGGGGCTGACTCTATTTAGCAGCCAGCTCCTGTAAGTGACTGTCTGTTCTGTCCGAGGAGTTGGAGGAGACAGTGCGGTCTCACCTGTGGAGTTCGTACGGGAGCAGAGAGAGGAGAGGAGAGACTTTGAGTAGAGCTGATAGCACTATAGACCCGGTGGACCAATGCCCCTCACCCCAGGTCTGGGGTGATGGGGAGAATCCATTCCCCACCCCGAGGATAACCTCTGAGGTGGGAAGCGGGGTAATGATGCCCCAGCCCAGACCATCCTGTCGGAGGAGAGACTTGGAGGGAAGGAGAGGAGGAAAGACCTGTAAAGGGAGGAGAGTGGAGTGATAAGCGGGACATTGCTGTTGTTGTTGTGGCTGCTGGTCGCCACTGCATTTGGAGTCGCTGATCTGACAAATAAAGAGACAATATTGTGTATGTGGGATGTGATCCCGGTCTTCAGGGCTCAGCTGTTTGTGGTATACAGTTGATTAAACCTTTAATCACAGTTCATCTGGTCATTAGAGCATGTAATTAGCTATATAAGGCTCAATATGGTATATAGGCAGACAGGTGTACAGGTTAAACTGGAGGAGTGACACAGAACTCTATATATACCATAAAGGCACTGTCTAAATCCCCAGTAAACCAAAGTACATACCTATTATTAAACTGTTCTGTGATGGAGCCTCAGTAAAACAGCTGCTCTGACTTCAGATGTGTGCGTGCATCACGCCAATGACTTGAATAGGCGGTGGGTGGTCCCGTGGGGTCCGACGGCGGAGCACTGCGGCTGTAGACAATGGGGGCTGCACACCAGTTCCAGTTTAAAATTGAATTTATTTGGTGGTCATCGGGAGTACAGATAAACACTCTGACGCGTTTCAGGACTGTTGTCCCTTTATCAAAGAGTAAAGATAAAGGGACAACAGTCCTGAAACGCGTCAGAGTGTTTATCTGTACTCCCGATGACCACCAAATAAATTCAATTTTAAACTGGAACTGGTGTGCAGCCCCCATTGTCTACAGCCGCAGTGCTCCGCCGTCGGACCCCACGGGACCACCCACCGCCAAATAAAGAGACAATACTGTTAGACAAAGACTGTTGTGTGAGTCTGGAGCATTCACCCTGGGACCAGGGTTCACTCTTCTATACAGGTCCTATCCCATATCCCTGGGAGTATAGAAGATGGAGGCGCTGCACCACTAAAGCATGGAGGCTACCACCCCAGAAGCCTGGTCCTGTCTCCCCAATAACAACGCGGGAAGCTCAGGCCCTCCTGTTCCACGCAGGTATGCACCACCACTATGCATGTAATCTGCCCTCACGCACCCTAGACACCACAGATGAGTCTGGGGGGGGGGGAACAAGGGTTACATTTGGAGGCGAGCTGCTGAGATGCCAGAACAGGTCAGGCTTACAGCGAGGCGGAACGGGAACAGTGAGATGCACTCTCCGTGCAAGTGCTGGAGAAGGAATGGCACAATTGCACATACCAGGGGTAGTCAGGGGAGCGTAGACTCTCGCACATTACGCCCTGGGCGCCCTTAGGAGGTGGCATAGGAGGGGTGAATAGCTATAGCTGTCCAAGTCCCTTGAGGCAGATAGCATGAGGCAACTGGGGGGGTCAGCCTGTTAACTAGTCCAGGGACCATGGCCCAGGGCCCGCGCTATGAGTGGCCAAAAGTAGGAGACACCCGTACCTAGGAAGGAGAGGTATACTAGCTATCACCCTCACAAACGCACCACAGAGCACTTGCATGGAGGAGAGGAGTTCCGCTGAGCCTGGGGTAAAGCCACCTCATATTAGTGGGATACAGAAACAGAATGCAAAACACACATTTGGAGGTCCGTCAGTGTCTAGGTACAAGATACCCAGTAGACATTGAGAATAGGGCACATGTCCATTTGAGGTGGGCAGCGGGGTATTGACGCCCCAGCCCAGACCATCATGTCAGAGGAGAGACTTGGAGGGAAGGAGAGGAGGAAAGACCTGTAAAGGGAGGAGAGTGGAGTGATAAGCGGGACATTGCTGTTGATGTTGTGGCTGCTGGTCGCCACTGCATTTGGAGTTGCTGATCTGACAAATAAAGAGACAATACTTTTAGACAAAGACTGTTGTGTGAGTCTGGAGCATTCACCCTGGGACCAGGGTTCACTCTTCTATACAGGTCCTATCCCATATCCCTGAGAGTATAAAAGATGGAGGCTCTGCACCACTGAAGCATGGAGGCTACCACCCCAGAAGCCTGGTCCTGTCTCCCCAATAACAACGCGGGAAGCTCAGGCCCTCCTGTTCCACACAGGTATGCACCACCACTATGCATGTAATCTGCCCTCACGCACCCTAGACACCACAGATGAGTCTGGGGGGGGGGGGGAACAAGGGTTACATATGTTTATAGTTATTTAGGGCCTCATTCAGTAAGCGCAGAAAAGCCATTTTTCGCCATGTTCTTACCAATACTGCCTCTCTGATTCAATAAGCGCCGATAAGCTCCAAAAATCGGCATTTTTTCTTGGCAAAAAAAATCTTTCGCCAGCCGGGTGCCGATAAGCCACTTTTTGCCACTTATCGGCACTTTTTGAAACGCGCTCAATTCTAGTAGCCCCAATCAGCTTTTCGCTGCTGATCGTCACTCTAAAATTGAGATTTTTACGGCAATCCGTCCCGCCAACAAAAGTAGGCAAATTGCTGGGGGAGAAGCATCGGCAAGGTCGACACTTAGAAAAAATCAGTCCTTTTTCCTGCCTGGGATTGATGCCGGGGGTCTCCGGAGCTGATATCCATTAATACCAGCACCGGAGCCCCCTGGCATACATCCGAGGCAGGAAAAATGCATTTAAAGCCCACTTCATTACCTTAGCGGCTAACCGCAAAGGCAATGAAGGGGTTAACCAGCCGTGCCAGGTTTATTGTGGGTAGCGTTGGTGGGTGAAGGGGGTATTTGGCCCTTGGTGGCTGTTTAGTGCTTACACAAACAACCCCTATACGCCCCTAACATACAGTACACATATACACAGCAATGATACTATAGGCCGGCGGTGGCCCTCGGGTGTTACCCGCAGGTGTCCCTGCGGGCCTACAGTACCAATTGTGTGCCCCCCAAAAAGAATTTTAAAACACATAAATACTTATAAATAAATACACCCCCCCCCCCCCCCCACCCACCCTAACACATACAGTATTGTAATGGGCACAATTACTATTATCCACAAATGGATAATAGTGCATTTGCCCATTTAAAATACATAAAGAACAATAAATATATTAAATACATATTGCACTCACCCTTGTCCGGCTGCCACGATGAAGGCCATCCTCATCTTTATCACTGTCCATGGCCCCCTCCGATGCTGCAAAACATAAACAAGAATAAAAACAGAAAATGTAATGTCCCCTAACCTCTTAATCACCTTAGCGGTTATTAACCGCTAGTCATTAAGGGGTTAATCCACCCTCACCCACCACTCGGGAGGCCTTAATACCCTCCCCCACTACCCACCCAGGGAGGCCTAACCACCCTCACACACTACCCAGGCTTGAGGCCTACCCACATACCCTTGGAGCCAATACCCCCTTCCCCCACCCCCAGTACCCACAATAAAAACCAGGTGGTCTCCGTGGGTCACCGTGGACCACATTGGGGTCTCCACGGGTAGGCCCGTGGGTGTCTGGGGGCCCCCGGGTCAGACCCACAGGTGTCTATGGGGCCTCTGGTGGTTCCCACGGTGCCCCCACAGCACATGTGGGGCCACCGGCTCTTCCCCGCAGGTATCCCCCGTGGACCCGGCAGCCGTTTACCCATGAGAAGTCCGAGGAGACCTCAGGTGGTCTCCAGAGGTCCCTGCAGACCTAAGGAAACAACCCTGTATGTAAAAAAAATAAACCTGTCCTATACATCAAATACATCAATCCCCTTACCCCCAAATATATACAGTACAATAATGTGCAAAATAACTATTATCCAGATATGGATAATAGATTATTTGCCCATTATTAAACACATTAACTAGCATAATAAAATAAATAAAGTTTCACTAACCTCATCAATATGAAGCCCCTTCGCCAGCAAATTTCGTGTCCCCCGTTGCCAACAAAATACATAGCCAATACATTGCAATTACATTCTGATATCAATTAACCCCTTAATGGGGGGGGGGGGGGCACAGGGGATGGGTTTTGTATTTAATAAATAAAATGATGTTTATTGTGGGGCTGTGTATTGTTTTTATTGTGGGGACTGGGGGTGGGGGAAGGGGGTATTGGCCACAAGGGTATGTGGGTAGGCCTCCCGCCTGAGTAGTAGGTGAGGGTGGTTAGGCCTCACAGGGTGGGGGTTAGTGGTGGAGGGTGTATAGGCCTCCCAAGTGGTGGGTGAGGGTGGGTTAATCCCTTAATGACTGTAGCGGTTAATAACCGTTAAGGTAATTAAGGGGCTAGGGGACATTACATTGGCTTTTGTTATTCTTGTTTATGTTTTGCAGCATCGGAGGGGGCATGGACGGTGATGAAGATGAGCATGGCCTTCATCGTGGCAGCCGGACATGGGTGAGTGCTATATGTATTTATTGTATTAATTGTGCTTTATGTATTTTAAATGGGCAAATTCACTATTATCCATATGTGGATAATGGTAATTTTGCACATTACTATACTGTGTGTGTTAAGGGGGGGGGGGGTTGTATTTATTTTAAAGTATTTATGTGTTTTTTAATTTTGGGGGTGCACAGAATTGGTACTGCAGGCCAGCGGGGAACACCCAAGGGTCACCGCCGGCCTATAGTATCATTGCTGTGTATCCCAATAATGTAATATATGTACTGGTAGTATAGGGGTTGTTGGGGCACAGGGGGTGTATGTTGTTTATTGCAATGTTTATTGCGGGCAATTGTCCCCAATAAACATGCTATTATGCCTTAACACCTTCATTGCCTTAGCGGATAGCGCTATGGTAATGAATCAGAGAAAGTGGGGGGTACATTGGCCTGTACTCCAAAGAAAATTCACTTAAATGCACACTACCTAAATTTAAAATTTAACCTTTAATAACAAGTACTTAAAACATATATTACCAAAGTGAAAATGTGATAACGTTTAAAAATAAATTAAATAGAGTAACTCGTGCAGACAGGCAGTCTCTAATGTGTAAATGCTCCAGTATATTATTAAAACTGGAGAATAGGAGGCTGCTAGGGTGCACACAGCCGGAGTGAGCAAACAAGCCCACCACTTCACTGATTAGCCTAATAAATATTGAATATCGTAGGGGCTATTGATATCAGAGTTATAACTTGATACTGGCAGTATGGCCTCCTAATCAGGTCGTGACCTACTCCAAGAATACTTGCCTAGCCACTACCCTAATTTTTATATATCGGCTAATCTAGTGAACGGCTGACAGGTACTGTTCTAAAATAGCCCCATGAAGGGGGCTGACATCATCAACACGTGTCCAACGCGCATTTCCCTCCTACTACGGAGCTTCCTCAGGGACAAAATTTGCATTAGGGCTAAACCGAACGCTATTTAAACCCCGCGGTCGCCATGGTAACATAATTGGCGTCCAGTTACAGCGCATGCGCAATAGAGCGCGAGCGCAACTGCTGAAGAGCATTTCAAACCAACCTTATACCACTGATTGGTAGGGTGCTATAATCAGACCTCCCCAGTTGTAACGGAGGGTTGCTAGGACTCTTAGATATGTCAGGTATTCCTCACTTATCGCGGCCACATAGACAAATACACACTGACACTGATGTAGCCATAACAAGCTTACCGAGGGTTTGTTTGTACCTTCAATGCGCATGTGTGGATAGAGTTGTTGTAGGACTCATGTCCACATGTTAATGCGCATGTGCAAACAAAGGTAGCGCATTGAAGGTACAAACAAACCCGCTTGTTATGGCTACATCAGTGTCAGTGTGTATTTGTCTATGTGGCCGCGCATGCGCACCAGCTCCATCTAGCTGCCTATACTGCGCAAGTGCCCCCTGACAGTGTCAGTGGGGAAGCACGGCAATGTGCGCATGCGCATTAGCCTTATGGGCCACGCTCCGATAAGTGAGGAATACCTGACATATCTAAGAGTCCTAGCAACCCTCCGTTACAACTGGGGAGGTCTGATTATAGCACCCTACCAATCAGTGGTATAAGGTTGGTTTGATATGCTCTTCAGCAGTTGCGCTCGCGCTCTATTGCGCATGCGCTGTAACTGGACGCCGATTACGTTACCATGGCGACCGCGGGGTTTAAATAGCGTTCGGTTTAGCCCTAATGCAAATTTTGTCCCTAAGGAAGCTCCGTAGTAGGAGGGAAACGCGCGTTGGACGCGTGTTGATGATGTCAGCCGTTCACTAGATTAGCCGAGATTTAAAAATTAGGGAAGTGGCTAGGCAAGTATTCTTGGAGTAGGTCACGACCTGATTAGGAGGCCATACTGCCAGTATCAAGTTATAACTCTGATATCAATAGCCCCTACGATATTCAATATTTATTAGGCTAATCAGTGAAGTGGTGGCTTGTTTGCTCACTCCGGCTGTGTGCACCCTAGCAGCCTCCTATTCTCCAGTTTTAATAATATACTGGAGCATTTACACATTAGAGACTGCCTGTCTGCACGAGTTACTCTATTTAATTTATTTTTAAACGTTATCACATTTTCACTTTGGTAATATATGTTTTAAGTGCTTGTTATTAAAGGTTAAATTTTAAATTTAGGTAGTGTGCATTTGAGTGAATTTTCTTTGGAGTACAGGCCACTGTACCCCCCACTTTCTCTGATTCACTTCAGTTCACAGTTGCACCTACTTTTCATTATCAATTGAATTTATTATTATTAACATTATCTACACAATTAGTATGGTTTAGTTGATCACTCCCTTATCCCCCTTTTTTTGTTCTATGGTAATGAAGCAGCATTAATGTATTTTAATAATAGTGTACGGGAGCAGGGGATTGCCTGAGCTGAACCGCATTTATTTCTGGCTCAGGGACCCTCTGTTTCCCGAGTTACAGGCCCCGGTATGGGGCATCGGTGCCCGTGTCGCTGACATCTTAGAGCGGACACGTCGCGTATGGGATGCTATAAAGATGACGGCGACACTGGCATCCGATGACCCATACTTGGGCCTGAAACTCGGGAAGCAGGGGGTACCTGATCCACAAACCAATGCGGTTCAGCTCAGGAGACCCCCTGCTCCCGTACACTATTATTAAAAATACATTAATGCTGCTTCATTACCATAGCAGATAGCCGCAAAGGTAAGGAATTATTGTTTATTGATATGTGTGTTTTACTCATAGTGTAGATGTGCAGAGGGTCTCCAGAGCTGAACCGCTTTGGTTTTAGGTCCGGGGACCCCCTGCTTCCATAGATACAGGCACCTTTATGGGGTGCCGGTATCCCTCTGCTTTGTTTACATTCCGCGGTCACGTGATTGGGACATTTAAATGCAGAGGGATACCGGCACCTCATAACGGGGCCTGTATCTCGGGAAGCAGGGGGTCCCCAGACCTGAAACCTATGCGGTTCAGCTTCGGAGACCCCCTTCACATGTACACTATGAATAAAAATTGATTGCAAATATTTTTTATTTTGCAGATGTTTGCGCAGAGAGAGTGGCAGATCTCTCTCTGCTGCAGACACATCTCGGCAGGGGACAGCGTATCGCCAGGTTATCGGCAGACAGACTGTCTCACCACCGGCTACTCGGCTTGTTGCTTTCGCAGTGATTCGCCAGGGATTCGGCCCTTCCTGCATACTGCAAGGGCAACACGCCAAAATCATGCCGATATTGAACCCCTGACGAGAGTGCTTTTTCGGTGCTTACTGCATTGAGCCCTAAGAGTATTATCTGACCCCCGACGTTATGTAGATATGCCAATTGTGGCCTTAAAAGTCACCTTATCTTTTGGCTCATCTGAATCATTACAAAAGAAAAAAGCAAATGTATGTTCAAGAAGGACAAACAATAATAAAATGGTAACAAAAATATATGATAAATCATTGCAAGACAGTGTCACTATATGGTATTGTAAGAGACGTGTTCAGAGCTTCTTAATGGAGACCGTTTAAAGTGAAACTAAATGTAGGCTTTATTGTGCCTGTCCCTTTCACAAAGCAAAAGCATTCAAAATAAGCCAAAGAAAAACCTGCTCCATTTTGGAGAATATCTACACATGTAGTCCAGCCCTCTCTAACTGGGTGGTTAGCTAATCTAATTACCAGCACAAATATAATATGTATATTTATATATATGTATATAGATATATAACAGTCCCAAAAGAAAGTCTTATCTGTATCTTGTTGCTGTAGTGGTTGTCCCCTCTGCTCTCCTTGTGTGCTATAGCAATATTAGGATCCAGGTTTAGAAATCTTCTCCCCTTTGTCTTGTTGTCAGCCTGCAGTCTCTTTGCAGCTCAAGACATCTGTCCTTCCTTGGTCAGCCCCAATTGTGGGATTTAGGAATAATCTGTCTGTCCTTCCTTGGTTCAGCCCCCAATAGCGAGACTAAGGAATCCTCTTCCTGTGTCTCAGAACAGGATTTTTCTGACCGAGTTCTGATTAGGCAGGCGGGGTTGGTTGATTGGGGTGAAGATCATCGGGAAGCGCAAGACCATGTAAAACAGAAGAAAATTCCCTGATGGTGCAGTATTGTGGTTATTGTGTAAATGAATATTCAAGGTGCAGTGTGCTAAATACTCACAAGTATAGGGTGAGTTTTGTTCCCATAAAGGTATCTTTTAAATGACAGCCCATCGGACCGTCAGACAGGTGAGTGGAGTGGTAAGTGCTGGAGACCTTAAACGAATAACATAAGAACGGACATAGTGCAGACTGTATAAAAATCTCTTTAAAAGTAAGTGTATGTGCAATGCACTCACATGGTATAAAAAGAGTATAAGCGTTTAGATCACACAGGTCGGATCTCAGCAATGTTACAGCTGTTCTCTCAGTCCCCCCTCCGCCTCGGCGTGCGTGTCACTGGTGCGTCTCACCCAAACCGGAAACCGGAAGTGACGTCATCTGCTCTGAGGGATTCCAATCCGGTTGGTTGATTGCAGGTGTGCAATTAACTAGCACACTGCTAGATTAGAGGCACGTTTCTTTAACAGGGATAAATCCCTGTTACAGGTAGTATGTATTTTTATTTTATTTTTTATGTTTTCACATTGGTACAGCATAGTACTTGAATTCCTTTTTCATACACTGCAGCATTGTTGCTTGTGTTTGGTTAGGTTTGATTATGTCTCCTGTTGTAGATCTGATCTCTTCCAGCATTATTAGGTATCGGTATGACAGTGACAGGTTGCGGCCATGCCTCCATGCCATTGCGTTCCATTGTTGCAGAGGTGGTTTTCTGTCTTGCATCATGTGATATCCTCCAATTGGCCTACGCTTGAGTTCCACTTTGTGTTTCACTGACAACACACCTGTTTTTCCTACAGCATTAGTGGTTACAAAATCCCACTTACAGCTTGGCAATATCCCCTTACATATTATTAATATAGTTTAAAACACAGCGGTAGCTACGCATTTGAGGTACGTGTTTGATTTTGATATATGATGTATCTGTTTGTATCAAATTAACTTTGTGATGTTTCTAATGAGCTTCCGGTTGATCAGATTTTGGTGCCAATATTTGCGTATTTAAATATGTGCTTGTATGTTATTTGCAGCTCATGTAAGGTCATTGCAGGAACTGAAATGTTGTTGGTTTCTGTTACCCTCAGCAATAGACCGTTCGGAATTTATTTATCAAGATGTTGTAAGTAGTTTTACTACTTCCTAAGGCAAGGGTGCGCAAACTGGGGGGGCGCGCCCCCTGAGATTTCCTGGGGAGGGCGCAGCGGTGACAGAGGCCCCGCGCTTCCCCGAAGGCATTTAAATTAAATGCCGGGGATCAAGCGAGGCCTCTGTAACTTTACTTACCTCAAATTTCCTGTGACGCTTCACCATGGCAACCCGACAGACGCTGCAGGTTCACGTGACGTCACGTTGCCATGGCAACGTCACATGACCACATGTCATCATTTGAAGCCGGCGAGCAGGGTGTGAGAGCAGGCAAAGGGGCGCAGGGAGTAGCGTATGCGCACCCCTGCCCTAAGGGATGATTGTGATTTACTATATGTTGCTAGATTCTTGTGTTGCTGCACAGACCGTTACTTCCCTCCTAGCTTTTTTTCATTCCCGTTTTTGCTTCCACATACTGTAGTTCTAAGAATAAAACTGTGCTTGGAATTCAAAATGTACCGACACTCTGGCGTGGAAACATCTAACAACGTTTTTAATTTGATCTGTAATAGAAATGGACAATCAACATATTTACTTTATATGTCAGTTATGTCAGTTTAAAATTTACATATCCCAGGATTCCTCTCATTGTCTTATTTCATAAAATATAAGTTGCACCTGGGTGTATACTGTTTAGTTAGAGAAAATAGTGGTGTCAAAATCTATGTAATGCTAAAGTACTTTAGGACCCACCACTCTTTTTTTTCATGTAAAAAAAATAACTAGGCAAAACTAAAATGTATTAAATATACATATACTTTTGAAAAGTAGAGAACATTTTGTTTTTTTATGGAATGCAACATGGCTCAGACAAAATTAGATTGGGGTGGTCTCCTGAGAAAATATGTACATGGTGCACATTCATTTAAAATTCTCATTTTAATAAGCTGTATAAAGTATTATTAATCTGCAACCGTTGACCACAACACTGACATGGAAATCATTGTTGCAAAATGTTATTGCAAAATAGAGAAAACTACATCGACTTAGTAGGCAACAACTACCCTAGGCAGTGAGAAGGTAATTCCCAGAAATATATTCTTGCGGGGAAAGACAAAATACCCACATCTGCACTTCTTTGGGTGTGTAGTTTCTGAAAATATACACTTTACCCAAGTCTAAATACATCATGGTTTGTACCCTCAGAAACTTATATACTTTTGTGAGGGTATTCTCATACTAGAGAATAGTTTTTCCTGCATGCACCTTTGTTTTCTGCATTACGCAGTATTACTAATTTGGGGTCTCAATTTGCAAAAACTGTGTATGTGTGTGTGTGTATGTATGTATGTATGTGTGTGTATGTGTATGTGTGTGTTTGCATGTGTGTGCACATGTTTATATGTGTGCGTGTGTACACACAAACACACACACTCGTCCACTGTTTTTTTTAAATGGCATAAATTCCTAAAAAGAAGAACTAATAACATTTGAAGAAGGAGCTTTTTTTTTTAATAGTTAAGGACATATTTAATGATTAAGAAGAGTTAAAAAAAAAAGAAAAAAAGACCCAAATCATAATTTCTCTTTCTTCCCGATATGATATTGAACTTTTCTCATTTATTGCCCTTTTATTAGGTCCCACAAACATGGTGTGAGAGTGTGGTATTTGGGGCAGACAGAATGCAGGGTCAGGGTTCTGATGAAACACTTTGCAGCTCAGCTCTGCTCAGTGTCAGACCTCCGGGGGGTCTGTGTCGGGGAGAGGGGGCTCTGTGTGCGGAGGCTCTGTGTGGGGAGCAGAGGGTCTCTCCACCGCACCTCTGCACCACTCCACCGTACCTCTGCACCACCCCACCGTTCCTCTGCACCACCCCACTGCACCACCACACTGGTCCTCTGCACAACTGCTCCTCTGCACCACTGCTGATCTGCACCGCTCCTCTCCACCACTCTTCTGCACCTCTCCACCACTCTTCTGCACCTCTCTTCACCACTCCTCTGCACAACTGCACCGCACCACTGCTCCTCTGCACCGCCCCACCACTCTTCTGCACCTCTCCACCACTCCTCTGCACCTCTCCTTTGCACCCCTCCACCGCTCCTCTGCACTGCCCCACAGCACCGCTCCACCGCTCCTCTCCACCAAACTTCTGCACCTCTCCACCACTCTTCTGAACCTCTCCTCTGCACCCCTCCACTGCTCCTCTGCACCCATCCACCACTCCTCTGTACATTAGTAAAACTACTAAGGTAACATTAGCTAGTGTTACAGTTTACAGATCAAACTGCTGGGAACATTTGAAACAAATGGATCACAAACAGGGAAGTGGGGCAAAGATCTTGCACTACTTGGGAAGTGGACTAAAACCTGCTATAGAAATCACAGGATGTGTTTAAAAAATACTTTCAAAATGGAATTAAAAGTTGAATAAAAACAAAAAAACAAAAATAACATTCACTATTATCTAATACTACAGAACTGATTTTTTTAAAAAGTCTTTTGTTAATGCTCAAAACCCCATGTCACAATATAACCATGAAAATGTTATATTGTATGTACAGTATTGCAACAAACGAAGGGGTTAACCAGCAAATAGCTAACTGTCCTTCTCCATGACAGGCCTGTATGTGTTTTTGGTACCAGTACTCAAAGTAATCAAGCAAATAAGGAAAGTATGTGTTATCTTCAGGAGCCACAGCACAACAGCACAACAGCTTTATAATCAACTGTCCCCTTCCCCCACCCCCTCCCCTTTCACCCTCACTTCATTCCTCCCGCTGGGTCTCCCAGCTTTATTGTTATGCCACTCCTGCAGTTGCGCTATTGGTCAGCGCTACACATGCAAATTAATGTTGTAAACATTACACTGATCACCCTGGTTACAAGTGACGCCTCAAGCAGCCGGCTTAGCGATCAGCTGTTTCTCAGCTCACCACAGACACTGATGTGACGTCATCTCCAATCAAGGCAGAGATTTCAGCATCTGTTCAGGTTCGCAGGCTTTTGTGAACATTGATCCAATTACGGAAGGCATTTTATTGGGTTTCGGTGGTGGGTATATATAGGTGCGTGGTTGTCACTGTGTCTTGAGCACTCCCTTGAGAAAGGTCATGTTTGTAGGACCGAAACATCAGTGAATGTGCCAGCTATCTACAATACTCTGCTGATACTGGATTACCTTGTGTGCTGTATTTTCCTTGCTGTTGGGTCTTAGGCAACAGGGTCTGCCTGGTAAGGATACCCTACTATCACTTATCTATGGAACAAGCACCTACGATTGGAACCTATGTGAGTGCCATCTGCCAACATTTACTATATATATATATATATATATACACACTCCCAACCCCCTTACACCAAGTGAGTGTCCCCACAGTTCAAAGGGTGCTTGGCACCAATACCCTGATGTCCTTTTACCCAATGTCAAGGCCCATCCAAAAGTGAGTATGGTAGCGCTACCCGTGAACTATCGGTGCACTTTAGTTGAGGTACCTGTCGGGTACTCCATGTAATGCTTGCGCTCACCACGAACAAGGCAGGACCCCGGTACAGAGGTGGGAAAGTATGGAATTGCGCACCCACAGCAACAGAGGCACGCCTGGTGGGTGGATAGTCAAGATCGCAGAGTCTGGGTTGGAGAGAGTGAGTTAGTCTTGATACTTGCCGAGGTCGTAGGTAGGTGCCAGGAGAATAATCAGAATCCGAGGTGCCGAGGTCAAGTGTTGGGTCCAGTAGAGAAGTAGATTGTCTGTTTACCGTGGTCAGGGATGGAGAAGGTTGGAAGGTCTGAGACAAGCCGGGGTCGATAATCCAGAGCAGGGTCCAAAGTCTAGCCGGGTCGGTACACAGGGAGGCAAACAGGAACAAGGTTAGAGGCACAGAGAACACAAGACAGAGACAAAGACGTGGGAACACAAGGCTACCAATAACTATGGGTTAACAAAACACAGAACCCCAGTAAGCTCTTTTTGGGAACCCCTGAGCCCCCACAAAATATATATATATGTATATGTGTCAAAATGGAGTGCTATTGAGCGTGGCATATGTATACAACAGACGACAGAGAAGCCCAATGCTACATCCAACATGACAGAAATACACAGTAAAATACTTTTATATATATATATATTTTGTGGGGGCTCAGGGGTTCCCAAAAAGAGCTTACTGGGGTTCTGTGTTTTGTTAACCCATTCTCAGCTGTTCCAGCTGGTGGAGGTTAGTGGCTCCTCCTTCCCAGGTTTTAAGCCCGCCCCTCCCCACTTCCCTAGTTTGCAAGTGCCTCATTCTGCTGGATATAGACCCACTGTGGTCTTTCTCCCTCCTAATAGAGGTAAATGAGAATTTTAATCCTAATAGAGGTATATTAGTATTTTATCTGGTAGTGTTAGGACTTGCGAACAGGTGTCTGCCTTGACGTGGCTCGCAAGCTTACAACGCTTTGGCCAAAGGGTTAAACTAAATGACCCTACTTCAAGAGAATATATAAGTATTTTACTGTGTATTTCTGTCATGTTGGATGTAGCATTGGGCTTCTCTGTCGTCTGTTGTATACATATGCCACGCTCAATAGCACTCCATTTTGACACATATACATATATATATATATTTTGTGGGGGCTCAGGGGTTCCCAAAAAGAGCTTACTGGGGTTCTGTGTTTTGTTAACCCATTCTCAGCTGTTCCAGCTGGTGGAGGTTAGTGGCTCCTCCTTCCCAGGTTTTAAGCCCGCCCCTCCCCACTTCCCTAGTTTGCAAGTGCCTCATTCTGCTGGATATAGACCCACTGTGGTCTTTCTCCCTCCTAATAGAGGTAAATGAGAATTTTAATCCTAATAGAGGTATATTAGTATTTTATCTGGTAGTGTTAGGACTTGCGAACAGGTGTCTGCCTTGACGTGGCTCGCAAGCTTACAATGCTTTGGCCAAAGGGTTAAACTAAATGACCCTACTTCAAGAGAATATATAAGTATTTTACTGTGTATTTCTGTCATGTTGGATGTAGCATTGGGCTTCTCTGTCGTCTGTTGTATACATATGCCACGCTCAATAGCACTCCATTTTGACACATATACATATATATATATTTTGTGGGGGCTCAGGGGTTCCCAAAAAGAGCTTACTGGGGTTCTGTGTTTTGTTAACCCATTCTCAGCTGTTCCAGCTGGTGGAGGTTAGTGGCTCCTCCTTCCCAGGTTTTAAGCCCGCCCCTCCCCACTTCCCTAGTTTGCAAGTGCCTCATTCTGCTGGATATAGACCCACTGTGGTCTTTCTCCCTCCTAATAGAGGTAAATGAGAATTTCAATCCTAATAGAGGTATATTAGTATTTTATCTGGTAGTGTTAGGACTTGCGAACAGGTGTCTGCCTTGACGTGGCTCGCAAGCTTACAACGCTTTGGCCAAAGGGTTAAACTAAATGACCCTACTTCAAGAGAATATATAAGTATTTTACTGTGTATTTCTGTCATGTTGGATGTAGCATTGGGCTTCTCTGTCGTCTGTTGTATACATATGCCACGCTCAATAGCACTCCATTTTGACACATATACATATATATATATTTTGTGGGGGCTCAGGGGTTCCCAAAAAGAGCTTACTGGGGTTCTGTGTTTTGTTAACCCATTCTCAGCTGTTCCAGCTGGTGGAGGTTAGTGGATCCTCCTTCCCAGGTTTTAAGCCCGCCCCTCCCCACTTCCCTAGTTTGCAAGTGCCTCATTCTGCTGGATATAGACCCACTGTGGTCTTTCTCCCTCCTAATAGAGGTAAATGAGAATTTTAATCCTAATAGAGGTATATTAGTATTTTATCTGGTAGTGTTAGGACTTGCGAACAGGTGTCTGCCTTGACGTGGCTCGCAAGCTTACAACGCTTTGGCCAAAGGGTTAAACTAAATGACCCTACTTCAAGAGAATATATAAGTATTTTACTGTGTATTTCTGTCATGTTGGATGTAGCATTGGGCTTCTCTGTCGTCTGTTGTATACATATGCCACGCTCAATAGCACTCCATTTTGACACATATACATATATATATATTTTGTGGGGGCTCAGGGGTTCCCAAAAAGAGCTTACTGGGGTTCTGTGTTTTGTTAACCCATTCTCAGCTGTTCCAGCTGGTGGAGGTTAGTGGCTCCTCCTTCCCAGGTTTTAAGCCCGCCCCTCCCCACTTCCCTAGTTTGCAAGTGCCTCATTCTGCTGGATATAGACCCACTGTGGTCTTTCTCCCTCCTAATAGAGGTAAATGAGAATTTCAATCCTAATAGAGGTATATTAGTATTTTATCTGGTAGTGTTAGGACTTGCGAACAGGTGTCTGCCTTGACGTGGCTCGCAAGCTTACAACGCTTTGGCCAAAGGGTTAAACTAAATGACCCTACTTCAAGAGAATATATAAGTATTTTACTGTGTATTTCTGTCATGTTGGATGTAGCATTGGGCTTCTCTGTCGTCTGTTGTATACATATGCCACGCTCAATAGCACTCCATTTTGACACATATACATATATATATATTTTGTGGGGGCTCAGGGGTTCCCAAAAAGAGCTTACTGGGGTTCTGTGTTTTGTTAACCCATTCTCAGCTGTTCCAGCTGGTGGAGGTTAGTGGATCCTCCTTCCCAGGTTTTAAGCCCGCCCCTCCCCACTTCCCTAGTTTGCAAGTGCCTCATTCTGCTGGATATAGACCCACTGTGGTCTTTCTCCCTCCTAATAGAGGTAAATGAGAATTTTAATCCTAATAGAGGTATATTAGTATTTTATCTGGTAGTGTTAGGACTTGCGAACAGGTGTCTGCCTTGACGTGGCTCGCAAGCTTACAACGCTTTGGCCAAAGGGTTAAACTAAATGACCCTACTTCAAGAGAATATATAAGTATTTTACTGTGTATTTCTGTCATGTTGGATGTAGCATTGGGCTTCTCTGTCGTCTGTTGTACCAATAACTATGCTCAGCCGAAGAGGAAGTGTCATAGCTGAGCATAAATAGCAACAGGAGTCCAATGAAAGAAGGGGGGGGGGGAACAGAGGAGCGGCCTCTGCAGAGACATGGATAGGCTGAGAGGAGCAGAAGACAGGTGAGGAAGATGTTAGTGTTGACATGCACCTGGGGAGCGGTGCACATGCGTCACGTGTGCGCGCCACGTGGGCCGACCGCATGTCACAAGCAGAGGGGCGGACCCAAGATCCGTGGGAATCTTGAAAGCCCTCCGTGGGCATGCACGCTCTGTAAGGTGTGCGAGAGGCTGCACAGCAGGAGGCAAAGAGGAAGCACACCGTGAGGGATGCACTCTCTGACTGTTTGCAGTGGAATCCTGTGCAGCAGGAGGTAAGGAGGGAACACGTTGCAGGGGCTGTGTTCCCTGATTCCTTACAGTACCCCCTCTTGAGGAGCAGCATCCGGACGACTCCAATATGGCTTGTGGGGGTACCTGATGTGGAAGCGCTTCAGCAAAGTGGGAGCATGTACTTGGTGATGAAATATTCAGGATCTCTCTTCGGGTCCAAACCCTTTCCAGTGGACCAAGTACTGGACTGATCCCCTTGATCTTCTAGAGTTGATAATGGACTAAATCTTGTACTCCTATTGACCTTGTACGATCACTAGTTTAGGAGTAGAAGAAGTGTTAGGAAATTGAGAACTTTGAAACCCAGGTTTAAGAAGAGAAACATGAAAGACTGAAGCTATTTTTATAGAAGGAGATAGTTGTAACTGGTACGCGACCGGATTGATTTGTTCCAAAATGGAGAAAGGGCCCAGGCACCTGGGAGCCAATTTGAGGGTTGGTGTCTTCAGCCTGATATTTTTGGAAGAGAGCCACACCCTGTCTCCTGGTTTGAAATTGGGCACTTTACGTCAATGATGGTCCGCTTAAATCTTTTGCCTGTGAGTTGCTTCCAGAAGAGTCCTCTGAATCCTTATCCATGATTCTTGTAAAAAAATTGATTCTGTTGTCCGCTGCTGGGACCCCGGGGGGAGAAGAGGAAATGGGAAGCTGTGCCGGGTGAAATCCATAGTTGATAAAGAATGGTGATTCTTGTGTAGATTCGTTCCTTAAAGAATTGTGGGCAAACTCAGTCCATGGGAGAAGGTCCACCCAATCATCTTGGACGTCGGAAGTGAAGCACCGTAGATATTGTTCCAAAGTTTGGTTAGTTCTTTCAGTCTGTCTGTTGGTCTGGGGATGATACCAGGAAGAAAAATTAAGAGAAATATCCATTTTTTGGGTGAATGCACGCCAAAATGTAGATATGAATTGAGGCCCACGGTCGGATACTATGGTCAGGGGTACCCAGTGAACACGAAAAATCTCTTTAACAAAGATATCTCCTAAGGTAGCCGAATTGGGTAGGCCTTTGAGAAGGATGAAGTGAGATTGTTTTGAAAATCTGTAGATGACAACTAGAATAGTATTCATTCCTTCAGAAATAGGAAGCTCAAAAATAAAATCCATAGAGAGATGACTCTGGGGGCATCCAGAAGCTGGCAGAGGGCATAGGAAACACTGTGGTTTGTAGAATGCAGCTTTACCCTGAGCACAGATAGAACAGGACTTGACGAACTCCTCAATGTCCTTTAGCATGGTAGACAACCAGAAGATTCGTCTAAGGTCAGAAGTTCTTCTGGTACCAGGACGACCGGCAGACAGATGAATGACCCCAGTCTAGAATCTTTTTACAATATTGAGGAGCAGCATATAGACAACCACCCGGCACCTCAAGACCATCGGGAATGCGTATTTGAATAGCCAAAATGTCATTCAGGACGTCAAAAGGATTGGCAGAAATAACGTATTTGAAAGGAAGGATAGTCTCCGATATATCTTCAGACTTGTCTTCAACCACGAACTGGCGGGACAGTGCATCAGCTTTCAGGTTTTTTGACCCAGGAATATAGGAAATAAGATAATTGAATCTAGAGAAAAAGAGAGACCAACGGGCCTGACGAGCTCCAAGACGACGGGCGTTTTCAATGTACAGCAAGTTTTTTATGATCTGTGAGAATTGAAATGGGAGTTTCAGTACCCTCAGAGAGGTGTCTCCATTCTTGCAGTGCGAGTTTGATAGCGAGGCGCTCCCTGTTGCCAACATTGTATAGTGTATTTACTAGAGGAGTGTACTTATTAGCTTAAAGTGTAATGTAACATACCCTTTGTGATATTAGGCTGTCATATATCTGTATATAATCCACCAGTTATGTGGATTATATACAGATATATGACAGACTAATATCACCAAAAGATTTACTATAAGGTGAATTTAAGGTGAGTTTGAACAACCCTATTAGGGAGATTTCTTACTCTACCTATATGTAGCAGCAAATATCAGTATATAAAATACAGTTGCTATATAAGGATAAGAAAATCTTTGGGAGTACATAAACAAGTGGGAAATGTGACTGAACATACAGATGCAGCGGCTGTTATCCGACCATTTATCAGGTTGAATCATACTCTATTGTGTGTGGTGGTCCAAGATGGTCCTCTGCAGGCTAAATGGCCCATCGCATTAACCCAGCAGGTGGCCCTGCTTTGCTAATCCTACCGGGCTCTATCTGTCTGTAACAGACAATCAACAAAGTTGATTTCAGCCTCGGGGACCCCTGATTCCCGAGATACAGGCCCCGGGTATGGGGTGCCGGTATCCCCGCAATGTTAAAGCCCCCCCGGTCACTTGACACGGAGCATCTTAACATGGCGGGTATACCGGCACCCCATAACGGGGCCTGTATCTTGGGAAGCAGGGGATCCCCAAGGCTAAATTCAATGTGGTTCAGCTCAGAAGACCCCCTGCTCACGCACACTATGAATACAAATAAAATGTAAGCTGCTTCATTAGCTTAGCTATCCACTAAGGCAATGAAGGGGTTAAGGCACAGTAGCAGGTTTATTGCGGGCAGAGGGGGTGAGTAAAGGGGGTTCTTGGTCCTTCAATCACCCCCTCTGTCCCAATAAATATTACCATATGTACTACCCACCAATACACAACCCACCCACTCCCTATGCCCCCTCATAAAAATATTTTTAAAAATGTTTTATGCACAGGAATATACCCGAGGCTGGCAGGGGTCCTTGGGTGGTCCTCATAGGTGTCTAGATACCCCACAGGGGGGCCGGGGTCCTCAGGTGGTCCCCACGGTTTTCTGGGGGCCCCACTGGTGTCCTTGTGGGTTGCCAACGGGTATCTGGGGGTCCTTGGGTTGTTCCCGCTGTGTCCGGGGGTATCCAGTTGGTCCCCATGAGTGTCTGGGGGCCCCACGGGGTCTTCAGATGGTGCCCATGGGTGTCTGGGGGTCCTCGGGTGGTTCCTGCGTGTTTTCGGGGTCCTCCAGGTGGGAACAACCTGAGGACCCTCAGACACCCGCGAGGACCACTGAGGACCCCGTGGACCCCTGGATACCCATGGGAAAACCTGGAGGCCCCTGGACACCCATGGGAACAATCCAAGTACCCCCCGGTAGGATTAACACAGCAGGGACTCCAGCTTTGTTAATCCGATGGGCCATTAGCCTGTCACGGCAAATGTTGAAAGGATTTCGGGGAGATCTCGAAAACCAATTAGAGAAATGGTCAGAAATCGGCCGCTGCATCTGTACTCAAAATCACTCCTGCAGAATCACGAGTAGGTGTATACATAACAAAAATAAGCTAAAAAATAAAAATCGGATTTTACTATAAAGTAGAACATATTCTTGTTATTGGCGACTCCAACTATTCCTGATTTTTTGCTTTCTAATACAAATTGGCCAAACTTTTTCAGTTTGATTCTAAAGCAAGTAAATAACTTTTTTATTATTTGACTTAAGTACAGCTTTTAGAAAGCGATAGCCTAGCATGGTAAGTTGCTTGCATTTATTGCGTGGTGTGAACTATACTTCTTTATTTATTTACAAACTCTTTACATTTCTTCTACAGTATCTCTATTGTATGGCCTTCCTGGAAGACTGCATACCTGAGGCTCGGTTATGTTCTTTCCAAGGTCTCTTACTTTTCTCATACCATAACCTTTCTTTGTTAAGAGTGCAATCCCATCCAGAAACATGTATGGTAGTTGCAATAAAGTGTAACCACGCTATATAATACTGTACCTTCAGTTTGTTTTCATGGTGTGCTTTAGAATTTGAGATATGATAAAAGTCTTACATTAAAAGCTGGTATTCCCGGATGACAATTGAAAAAAGAGAGCGTGTCAAGGAGTGTTTAGCCCTCCACTGAATCAGTAGGGCAGAAACCATAGCCACTAGAATCTATGAACAGCTACTCTATAGCATCTGGATTTAGTGTGTATACCCTTTATAAAGACCTGCTTGGTAAAATGTATTGAGTCTTAAAGTCAGGGACATGTTGATTTTTGTTGCCATAGATACATACTGATAATACTGACTTTTATTTTCTTAAAGATAAGACACAGTTTGATATTTTGATATTGAGTTTGTAGTTGTTCTTGGTTTCTGGTTTTCAGGAACGCCCCACTTGTGTGCTCATGACCTGAATTAACATCAAACAACATGTTTGTTAAAACATCAAACTATCCAGCTGACTCACCTCCCTGAAGGGTACTGCAAATGAGCAATATCTCCCCAAAAAGAATCCCACTAGACCTCAATTATGCTGTCAGCACCAAGAATAATTTAAGGTCATTGTCCCTTGTTTAGTGGAAAAATATTTAATTAACACAAAACCCAATGTAGCAAAATGTGTCAGAAAATATGGCTAATCTCGTCAAAAAGGTTCAATTTTAGATTTAATATATACAAAAGTGTACAGTGCTTGTTTACAAAAAAAAGGAATGTTATAAAAACGTGACATATATAAATGTAGACTGCATCATAAAATAATGAAAACAGAGAACCTATACATTATTAATGAAAAATATCAGTTCCCTTCAAAGAGCTCCTGAAGTTTAATATATTAGAACTCGTGTGTTATTGATATAACATCCCTCTATGTTTAATTCTGGGTTTTTTTTAATACTCAAATGCTTTGTGCTTGGTGTTTATGCTCAAAACATTGTCTCTGTGACAAGAACGGACAACCTTTGGTGCTTGTATCATACAGTATCTCTCACTATCAAGATTTCATGACATTTTAGGCTAGGAGAGCGCGAAGAATTTTAAATTCAAATGAATTTGAGAGTATAAGATACCTTATAGCTATCTCTCTATAACCCTTAGACTAATGCCACCCTCACAGTTACATTTGCATGATTTTTATGAATGTGTGGACATCTATCTTTACAGGACGAAGTTTTATCTTTGAGGGGGAAAGAAATATATGACATACTGTATGAAACACAGACACACATTTGAAACTCCTGCACACTCCTAATTTTGCCTGCCAAAAATCTATATTTTTTATTTTATTCAGATTTTAATTATCATTTGAATTATCATACATTTTTTTAGTCTGTAAGGACTTGGGGAGTGCTCTTTCTGTCACCTCCAGTCTGCTAGCTAGAAGACACAGCAATTTTTATGATTCTTCCTTTGAAGATGCAGCAGATCAAGTTACATATCATATACACCAGTCACTACAATTGTAAACATATAATTTGTTATTATTTTATTGGCCCATTAATGCAGAGACTATGTTGACCCAGGAAACCTCACTGGAGACATAGGAAGATACTTATTTTTAAAATGGAAGTTAACCCTTTGGTTGCTGTATTATTAACACAACTGAATAGGTTGTGAAAAGGCATTAACGTGACACTGGTGGCTATGAAAAAACATCTTTCAAGTTTAGTCCAAAAAGTCTAATAGAAATATGACTTACCATAGGATGTATGGCTACATACCAAACAACTATTAATAATCTGTTAATCGGTTCAGATTAACAGCTGTAAACAATACCTAATACATGACAAAAAAAGAGGGTTTGTTTGCTATTCATCAGCTGTCACTATTTTCGATAAATGTCACTTGTTTGATAGTGAATAGTATATTAAAAATGGTTTGCACATGAACTGCCATATTTAATATATGTTTTGTATGGTTGCTCAGGAGGCTATTTATCTTATTTACAGTCTTATTTTAGTGTATTGACAGGATGGACCCTTCTAAGTAATTGTTTTCTTGTTTTGAAGATATCACAAGGAGTTTCAGCTTAGGGACACAGAAAGGGCTAAGTTAATTTTTTCATTCTTAAAGTAGAAGAACTTATTTATATGCTACACTGTACTTTCTCTAACATGTTAATGTTTGTTTCATGACATATGTTTGTTTTATAGCTTTTCATTAAGAAAAAGAACCCCTGAATAATTTTTCATATCCTCAAAATAAAGCACTGCAAGATTATTTTAATAATAAAGAATGTGGTGAAAAAGGATAAGAAAAAGTATTTTAAATAGGGTTGTCTTTATTCATTTGTCGGTTCCACTCATTAAGCCAGTCTGAACTGAAAATTTTACTATTCTAAAGTTGTGTTTGATATTGAATAGGATACTTAATTATGTTTTCCAATGCCCAATGGAAAATAAATGCAAATTTCACAAATTGCATTTGCTCAGATGTAAAGGCATCATAACAGAATATCTTTGGGCACCAACACCATTTTAGTAAGAAAATAAAATACAGAAAAATACACATGAAAAGTCACTACGCAAAAGGGGTCATTAATCAAAGTCTACCAGCTGTAAAACTGGTGGAAAACGAGTGCAAAACTATTACACTATTATTAAAGAAGAAAATCCTAATGATTTAAATGGAAAAGGTTTATCTTCATAAGTATGGTGCAATTTTTTGCCTTAGTTTTGAAGCTGTGAGACTTTCATAAATTTCCCAAAGTACAGTATTTAAACACAAATGTTGTTGTGCATAGTCCCCCACTCAAGTACTTATAGGGGCCTATTCTATAAACCTTGATAAACCACTTATTGAGGTCTTTTCGGCCAAAATGCCTACTGCTATTCAATAAGCCTCGATAAGTTGGCGATAAAGGCATGAATCGCCATTTTTTTCAGCCATCCAAAATACATTGCCGGGTGAGCGGAGAGAAGCCTCTTTTCGGCAGGTTCTAAAACTCGTTCAATTCTAGCAGCCCGATTAGTTTATTGAGGCTAATTGCGGCTCTAGAATGGCGAATTTCTCCTCGAATCCTCACACCACGTGAAGCTGGGGAGAACTTTCTGCGAAGGCGGCGAGAGAGGAAATGCTTTTTTCCTGCATCGATTGATGCCGGGAGTCTCCGGAGCTAATGCCGATTAAAATTAGAACCGGAGATTCTGGCATGAATCCCATGCAATTAAAACGCATTTACAGGCAAATTCATTAATTTAGCAGCTGACCGCTAAGGCAATGAAGGGGTTAACTACCAATGCCATGTTTATTGTGGGTAGTGAGGATGGGTGAAGGTGGCATTTGGCCCTTGGTGGGTGTTTAGGCCTTACAAGGGGGTTACGGGTGGAGTTAACCCCTTCATTACCTTTGCGGTTAATACAGCTAAGGTAATGAAGGGGTTAACCCCTCCCGCTACCCACCTGGTAGATATAAACACCCACCAAGGGCCAAATGCCAACTTCACCCAACCTTGCTACCCACACCTTCCACTTGTGATTCCGGGCCCCAATCAAAGAAAAATAAAGAGAGGGACCACAATCAAGGGTGGTTAAGACACAATAATAAAAGTATGGAGTTCTATAGGGAACACACTTACATTTGGACAACAAATCTTCAAATGGGGATGGGGAGGACCTCTTGATGATACCTCAAATTAGGGAAGAGAAGGGAAACATAGTATAACACTGTTTATTTAACAAAAAATTTAAAAAGAGATTGAAAACTCACAAACGGCCAATAAATAATGGCATAGAGAGGAGGTGTCTCCAGACTCCACAGATCGTCCTCCAGAATATTTGGCTGTCTATGTGGATTCTGTTCCAGCTGGTAAGATGGTAATGCGAGGATGCAGTTAACAGCAGGGGGATCTTCCGGGACTCGTGCACTATTTATATCCTACAGACTTTGAATTGTCCAACCATATCCTGCATCATTACTATTTTCTTTACGTGTATAATTAATAACAGCCCTATTGCGATCCTCAATCTATGTTACATATTAATGGACACATTAAAAACATATGCCTAACATTAATGATACTTCTATCATACTTACTTTACACTAAAACAATAATTTACAAACTTTATTTAAAATACACATAATTCCACAATGTCTAACTTTATTATAGTGATGCTAAAAATGCTTTATTTTACTTTGCATGTGTCCCGGAATCACAAGTGGAACCACGCGCCGGAGGATCCCCCCCCTTCTTTGTGACTGTTATATATAGAGGTTGGTGAATCACCTCTAAGAAACTCTGACAGCAGGATTACACTCTGTGAGGGACTGAAGTCTTGAATTCACTTAAACACGGTTGGCGCAATTATTTTTTCCCCCTGTATCTGTTTCTGTATTCCATATAGTTGCAGCCTTTCATTTTAAGTATGGATAAAATATCACTCTTTTACAATAGGTTGCATAGAGGTTCCATGTTAGAAGATGTTTTTGACACTTCTATAGGTGAGGATATGATTACCACAGATGAAATACAAGCTAGCCCTGATCTAGATGAAGAAAAAATGTTTTTTGAATTTCAAAATCTAGAAAGACTAATGATAGACGAAATCAAACAATGTTGGGAACTAGCTGCCATTGAAAAATATATAGAGCAGGCAAGGATTCCCAGAGGGCTACGCATCTTTAAATCTCCAACATTGGAGCAAGACAATCCAATTTTTATGGCAGAGTGGCATAGAATTTTGGATAATTGCTCCTTTGAATTGATGCGGTTTATCACCATCACTAGGGGTGAAACACTAAAAAGGATTGACAAACAAATCATTGAGACCCAATGCAACCTAGAAATATATGAGGGACACGAAGAGTTCAATCTCTGTGAAATAGAGACTAAAGAAAGACTAGATAAAATAGAAGAAACAACTAAAGAGAATAAAAGGATAAAATTTAGAAGGGATAAACTTGATTATGAAGAGAACAAATATAGAGATTGGAAAACCAAAGAGAAGATCAATGGGGTAACAACAGCACAAAAAGAAAGAAGTACTTCTAGAGCACCAGAAAATAGGAATAGAAGAGAGAGAAGTAAATCAGTAAAAGCAAATAGACAAGAACAAAAAGTAAAAGAAAAGGAAAAAGGTAGATATATATACTCAACAAAATAAACTAAATGAAAATCAAGATAGATATATGGATAATCGGAAACATCAGAGCAAATATACAGAATGGAGAGCAAACAATTATAATAAAAGAGAAGGGGGAAATTCTAGGCCCAATAGGGAGAGAGATTTCCATTTTAGAGGAAATAAAGAACCAACTAGAAGGGACCGCTATCATAGAGAAGATAGAGAGCCCGAAGAAGAGATTTTAGTAATAAGAGAGAGTATGAAAGACATAGATCTCCATGGAGGGAAGAAAATCACTATCAAAATCAGGAACCTCCTTTTTTAGAACAGAGCAGAGGATGGGAGAGAGACAGGGGTCAGGAGGGCTACTATCCAAGAATGAGGAGGGCGAACTCAGGCATAACCTCCAGAGAGGGGAGAAACAGGGAAAGAAGAGAGGATGCAGAGGGGGGAAGAAGGGAACAGAGAAGGTGAACAAAACAAGCACAAAAATAGGAGTTTTCAATTTGTCAAATATATATTAAAAGAAGAAGAGGCAGTCCTAAGTAGAGGTTTAAATTTTGCGCCATCTAATAGGACTTCGTCATTCCAAGTTTTTATTGATGCTCAAAAATATGTTAGAAGATTAACTCTGAAGAGATATTTTGCTAAAATTAAGCAGGTTCAAAGAGACTAAGAAGGAAAGAGAAGTTTTAGATCATCTCTCTGAAAATAAGGAAGTAGTAATAAAGCAGGCAGACAATGGGAGAGGTGTAGTCATTTTAGATACAACAGACTACATAGAAGAAGCAGAAAGGCTATTAGGAGATAAAACCACATATACAAAGTTAAAGTCAAACCCTAGTATTACATTTACACAGGAGATGATGTCCCTGTTACATGATGGCCTTAAGAAAGGAATCCTTTTAAAAAAAGAAAACGATTTTATTAAAACAGAGAACCCAAAGATGCCTGTTTTTTATTATCTTCCAAAATTACACAAGTCGTTAACCAAGCCCCCCGGTAGGCCTATAATATCGGGGACAGGTTCATTGACGCGAAACCTATCTGCCTATATAGACACGCTATTACATTCCTCAGTAAAGAAATAACCGTCATATTTAAAGGACACCACTCAGGTAATACAATTATTAGAAAAAGTTGTCTGGCAACCAGATTTTCTGTTGGCCACTTGTGACATCACATCACTTAATACGTGTATAGATCAAACGCAGGGATGTGATGCCACGATATATTTCCTGAAGAAACACCTGACAATAGTTATATTGTATTGTATTGTATGTCTTTATTTATATAGCGCCATTAATGTACATAGCGCTTCACAGTAGTAATACGTGTGGTAATCGAATAAATAACAGATAATATAAATAACAGATCATGGGAATAAGTGCTTTAGACATAAACATAACATTAAGGAAGAGGAGTCCCTGCCCCGAGGAGCTTACAATCTAATTGGTAGGTAGGGAGAACGTACAGAGACAGTAGGAGGGAGTTCTGGTAAGTGTGTCTGCAGGGAGCCAAGCTTTAAGTATCATGTGTTCAGAATGTTCACAGTGCTATTCGTATGCTTCTTTAAGCAAGTGTATCTAAAGGTGGGTCTTAAAGGTGGATAGAGAGGGTGCTAGTCAGGTACTGAGGGGAAGGGCATTCCAGAGGTGTGGGGCAGTCAGTGAAAAAGGTTTAAGGCGGGAGAGTGCTTTAGATAAAAAGGGGGTAGAAAGAAGACATCCTTGAGCAGAACGCAAGAGTCAGGATGGTGCATAGCGAGAAATTAGGGCTGAGGTGTAAGGAGGGGCAGAAGAGTGTAAAGCTTTAAAAGTGAGGAGAAGAATGGAGTGTGAGATGCAGGATTTGATTGGAAGCCAGGAGAGGGATTTCAGGAGGGGAGATGCTGAGACAGATCTAGGAAAGAGTAGAGTGATTCTGGCAGCAGAATTTAGGATAGATTGTAGGGGAGACAGGTGAGAGGCAGGAAGGCCGGACAGCAGGAGGTTACAGTAATCAAGACGGGAGAGAATGAGGGCCTGAGTCAGAGTTTTAGCAGTCGAGCAACAGAGGAAAGGGCGTATCTTTGTTATATTGCGGAGGAAAAGCGTCAAGTTTTGGAAATGTTTTGAATGTGAAGGGCGAATGTGAGAGAGGAGTCGAGTGTGACCCCTAGGCAGCGTGCTTGGGCTACTGGGTGAATGATCGTAGTTCCAACAGTAATGTGGAAGGAGGTAGTAGGGCCAGGTTTGGGAGAAGTATGAGGAGCTCTGTTTTAACCATGTTTAGTTTAAGGCGACGGAGGGCCATCCAGGATGATATAGCAGAGAGACATTCAGAAACTTTGGTCTGTATAGCAGGTGTAAGGTCGGGTGTTGAAAAGTATATTTGTGTGTTGTCAGCATAGAGGTGATATTTAAACCCAAAAGATGTTATTAGGTCACCTAGAGAGAGTGTGTACAGAGAAAAGAGAAGAGGTCCCAGGACAGAGCCCTGGGGTACCCCCACAGAGAGATCAATAGAGGAGGAGGAGGTGTTAGCAGAAGAGACACTGAAAGTACGATGGGAGAGGTAGGATGAGATCCAGGATAGAGTTTTGTTCCGAATACCAAGAGTATGTGAAGGAGAAGAGGGTGATCCACAGTATCAAATGCTGCAGAGAGGTCGAGTAATATGAGCAGAGTGTAATGACCTCTGTCTTTGGCAGCATGGAGGTCGTCAGTTATTTTAGTGAGGGCTGTTTCCATGGAGTGAGCAGTGCGGAAGCCAGATTGTAGAGGGTTTAGGAGAGAATAGGTGTTGAGAAAATGGAGCAAGCGAGAGAATACAAGACGTTCAAGGAGTTTAGAGGCAAAAGGCAGGAGGGAGACAGGTCGATAGTTAGAAAGACAAGGTAGGGTCAAGCTTGCTGTTTTTGAGTAATGGTATGACTGTTGCATGTTTGAAGGAGGATGGAAAGGTTCCAGAGCACAGGGAGGAGTTAAAAATGTGTGTGAGCGTAGGGATTATAGTAGGAGCAAGAGGTTTTAGGAGATAGGAGGGAATGGGGTCAAGAGGGCAAGTGGTAAAGGGAGAAGAGGCGATCAACAGCGACACATACTCCTCTGAGACAGTGGAAAAATAGTCAAGGAAGGCAGGAGGAGAGTTAGGAAGAGGTGTAGGATGGGAAGAAGAAACAGAGGGGATGTTCTGACGTATAGATTCCATCTTTTCCTTAAAATAGTCAGCAAAGTCCTGAGCGGAGATGGAGGATGGAGAGGCAGCTGAGGGTGGTTTGAGTAGAGTATCAAAGACAGAGAACAGTCGGCGTGGGTTAGACTTGTGCATGTTGATTAGTGCAGAAAAGTAGGCTTGTTTAGCTTGCGAGAGGGCAGAGTTGAAAAAGGATAGCATAAATTTGTAGTGAAGGAAGTCTGCGAGAGTTTGAGACTTCCTCCAGAGGCGTTCAGAGGAACGAGTGGAGGAACGCAGCATGCGTGTGTGGGAATTTAGCCAGGGTCTGGGGTTAGAAGGGCGAGTGCGGCAGAGAGAAAGTGGGGCATGTAGATTAAGAGAGGAGGACAAGACAGAGTTGTAGTTCCTGACCAGGTTGTCAGGGTCTGTAAAGTCCAACACAATTGGACTTTATAATAGATGGGATCAAGTTCATTTTAAATCATAATGCATTTTTGTTTGGGGGGGAATTTTATCTTCAAACAAGAGGAACCGCAATGGGCACCAGGTTTGCCCCCAGTTATGCAAATCTTTTCCTTGGTTGGTGGGAAGACCAAGTTATTTCTTCCAACAAGGTCTGGGGGGCAAACCTGGTGCTCTATCGTCGCAATTTCGACGATATTATTATTATATGGAAGGGGGATCTTACATCATTACAAAAAAATTTCAACACCATAAATCAAAACAATTTCAATTTGAATTTTACGCATAATATTAGCTCACTAAAAGTAGAATTTTTAGATTTAGAGATTTTTATAGAAACAGACACAATTAATACAAGGACACATTTTAAATCAGTTAACTGCAACAATTTTATAAATGCAGACAGCTGTCATATAAAAGTACTGGCTTGAAAATGTCCCATATGGGGAATTTAGACATTTAAAACGTAATTGTACAAAACAAGAAGACTATGAGAGACAGATTGCACCAATGAAAGAGAGATTTTTGGAGAAAGAATATAAAGTAAAGACAATAGAAACAGCAATCAAAAAAGTAGGAGAGCTCAATAGAACAGATATGTTAACATATAATAAAAAGAAAACAGAGAACCAGATTGAGAAAAATGTTACTCCTTTTATTACGACTTTTAGTACCCAGTCAAATCAAATCAAAGGTATTTTAAAAAAACATTGGCATATTTTTAAACAAGATCAATGGCTAAAGGAAATTATAGGGGAGAAACCAGATGTGATTTTTTCTAAAGCACCAAACTTAAAACAAAAACTAGTAGTTTAGTAATCTCCCCCCTAAACAGAATCAATGCTGGTTGGACAAACTCTCCAAAGGCTTTACGAAATGTTTAAATTGCAGAGCCTGTAAGAATAACACACAACTAAACACAAAAAATATTTCTTTTAGATGTTCTGTTTCATCAATTGATTACCCTATTAAGTCACATATCACATGCGACGGTAAAGGTATAACACACAACTAAACACAAAAAATATTTCTTTTAGATGTTCTGTTTCATCAATTGATTACCCTATTAAGTCACATATCACATGCGACGGTAAAGGTATAGTTTATGTCTTGCAGTGTGGATGTAATCTCCAATACGTGGGGAGAACAATACGTAAACTAAAGACCCATATAGGAGAACATATCAGGAACATTTTAAATGGCCTAGAAACACACAGCGTGTCAAATCACTATAAGAATAAACACGACAAAAATCCTGCATGTTTAAAATTCTTTGGAATAGAACAAGTCAAGGCAGATTGGAGGGGAGGTGATTATATTCAGAAAATATCCAAAAGAGAGTCTTTTTGGATTTTCTCCCTCCAAACTCTGGCACCCAAAGGGTTAAATTTGGAGATGGAAGTAACTGCATTTATTTGAAACAGGAATCTTCCTTCCCTGATACATGTTAAAATTCTCATCATATGGAAGCATTTTTAGCATCACTATAATAAAGTTAGACATTTTGGAATTATGTGTATTTTAAATAAAGTACGTAAATTATTGTTTTAGTGTAAAGTAAATATGATAGAAGTATCATTAATGTAATGCATATGTATTTAATGTATTTAATGTGTCCATTAATATGTAACATATATTGAGGATCGCAATAGGGCTGTTATTAATTATACACGTAAAGAGAATAGTAATGAAGCAGGTTATGGTTGAACAATTCAAAGTCTGTAGCATATAAATAGTGCTGTTACCCCGTATGGATCTACGTCACTGAGGAAGCTAATTTGCGAAACGCGTCTGACGGACTTTGGGCATCACAGGCCACCGTACAGAAGAGTGAGAGCACAATTCCAGTTTGGCCAGCACTACGACCGGAGTGCATGCGAATGTGCGGAAGGCGGTAGCTGCGGCAAGGAGAGTGACAAACGGGAGGAGATTCGGTCTGTGCACGAGTCCCGGAAGATCGCCCTGCTGTTAACTGCATCCTCGCATTACCATCTTACCAGCTGGAACAGAATCCACATAGACAGCCAAATATTCTGGAAGACGATCTGTGGAGTCTGGAGACACCTCCTCTCTATGCCATTATTTATTGGCCGTTTGTGAGTTTTCAATCTCTTTTTAAATTTTTTGTTAAATAAACAGTGTTATACTATGTTTCCCTTCTCTTCCCTAATTTGAGGTATCATCAAGAGGTCCTCCCCATCCCCATTTGAAGATTTGTTGTCCAAATGTAAGTGTGTTCCCTATAGAACTCCATACTTTTATTATTGTGTCTTAACCACCCCTGATTGTGGTCCCTCTCTTTATTTTACTTTGCATGTGTCCCGGAATCACAATTGGAACCACGCGCCGGAGGATCCCCCCCTTCTTTGTGACTGTTATATATAGAGGTTGGTGAATCACCTCTAAGAAACTCTGGCAGCAGGATTACACTCTGTGAGGGACCGAAGTCTTGAATTCACTTAAACACGGTTGGCGCAATTATTTTTTTCCCCTGTAGATATGGATAATAGCTCCTTTGTCCATTATAAAATCAAACATTAGCCAGCCAGCATAAATAAAATAAATACAACTTTCTACTTACCCCTGCCATCATGAAGGACATCCTCATCAGCATTCTCCAGGGCCATGTCCTCTGTTGCCAGCAAGAGTATATGAAAAATACAATCTAATGGCTCCTAACCCCTTAATCACTGTAGCGATTAATAACCGCGATAGTAATTAAGGGGTTAACCCACCCTGCCCCGCTACTCACTTGGGAGGCCTAACCACCCACCCCATGCCCACTATACCCACCCTTACCCATTGATTGGTACAGTGGTACATCATGACAATATAATATAGGCTTGATAAGCCAATATAGCAGTCAATGGTCAACCTAATACAAATCATTAATGCCAAAAAAACACAAGAATAAAATAAATACACAAGCACCTAAACACCCCAACAATAAAAGAACTAAAAAGCCTAATAGTACACATGAATCTACTGTATCACCAAAACAGCAAAATAATTCAAATTATGTTATTCCAAAACATAACAATACAATTAAACACCTATCCAAGCAAACTATTCAAGAAATAAAACCACTAGCCAATCAATTAAATAAATAAAAACACTAGCCAACAAAACAATTATTTAATTTAAAACTCTAACCAATCCTAAAATGTAATAAAAACAAGCCATCCAAATTCCAAACAATTTAATCCAAACAATAAACAGATATAGAAAAAAATAACAATCAATTGAAAACAGGCATTTTCCAAAAAATGCATTGCCTGTCACTGTATTTATCTGTAAGGGGCAGAGATTAATACATTATAAGTCAATGGGCAAGCAAAAACATAAAAATAAATAAATACAATAAAAAATCCTGAAAAAAGACAATTGCATACATTTGTATATTGATCTTACCTTTAGAAGTCTTCACCCTCCGAATCCCGGCATATCTGCAAGCTCTCGAACCGCAACATCATCACCCCCAATCCAATTCCATCTACCTTGAAGATCAGCGTCAGGTAAAAAACAATCTTCTTTCTTTAATCTTCTTTCACCTTCTTCTTTCTTCTTCTGTAATTCTTTTGTTCTATATTCTATCTTCTTCTTCCAATCCAACCAAACGTAAATCCAAACGGATGGTGCCTCATCGAGATCTTCCGCTAAAATGAGATGGAACAGGCCTTATATTGGGCTTGTGACGTCACATTTTAGGGTCAGATGGTACAGCTCCAATCTGATTGGACGCTGTATCATGTGCCCGTCTCATTTTTATTTTTTAAGGATGTGACGTCATCTCCAAGGGAGGTACGTCACATTCTTAAAACCACGTCACATATCACATGGTATTACATCCAATGGGTTTGAAGACAATCTGGACTTCTAAAGGTAAGTAAAATATTGAATATATGTAAATGTTTTTTTTCAGGTTTTTTGATTGTATTTATTTATTTTTATGTTTTTGCTTGCCCATTGACTGCTAATGTATTAATCTGTGCCCTTAGGGTACAGGTAAATATAGTGACAGGCAATGCATTTTTTGGCAAATGCTTGTTTTGAATTGATTGTTATTTTATCTATTTCTGTTTACTGTTTCAATTAAATTGTTTGAAATTTGATGGCTTGTTTTTAGTACATTTTAGGGTTGGTTAGCGGGTTAAATGTATTAATAGTTTTGTTGGCTAGAGGTTTTATTTATTTCATTGATTTGTTGGCTAATGGTTTTATTTATTTAATTAATTTGTTGACTAGTGTTTTTATTGATTGAATTGGTTGGATAGGTGTTTATTTAATTTAATTCTTATGTTGTGGCATAACATCATTTTTTATTCTTTTGCTGCTTGTGTGATAGATAATTTTTATTCCTGTGTACTATTAGGCTTTTTTGTTCTTTTATTGTTGGGGTGTTTAGGTGCACGTGTATTTATTTTATTGTTGTGTATTTTGGCTGCAATGATTTTTATTAGGTTGACCATTGACTGCTATAGTGGCTTATCATGCCCATATTACGTGGGTATGATATACCATTGTGCCAATCAATAGGTAGAGGATGGGTATATTGGGCCCAGGGTGGGTGGTTAGGCCTCCCGGGTGGGTAGTGGGGGATGGGGTTTAACCCCTTAATTACTATAGCGGTTATTAATCACTATGGTGATTAGGGGTTAGGGACCAGTAGATTGTAATTTTTCATGTACTCTTGCTGACAACAGAGGACATGGACCTGCAGTGTGCTGACGAGAATGCCCTTCATGATGGCAGGGGTAAGTAGAACGTTTTATTTACTTTATTTATTCTGGCTGGCTAATGTTTTATTTTGAATGGTCAAATGAGCTATTATCCATATCTGGATAATAGTAATTTTGCCCATTACTGTACTGTATGTGTTGGGGGGAGTGTTGTTGGGGTAGAGGAGGTGGGCAGTAGGGTTGTTGTGTGTATTTTTATTTATTGTGGGTAGAGGGATTGGGTGAAGGGGGTAGTACCCCCAAGGATGGATGTTTAGGCCTACCGGGTGGTAGCGGGAGGGGTTAACCTCTTCATTACCTTAGCCGTGTTAACCACTACGGTAATGAAGGGTTAACTCCACCCACAACCCTTTGCAAGACCTAACCCCACACCAAGGGCCAAATACCACCTTCACCAACCCCTGCTACCCACAATAAATCTGGCACTGGTAGTTAACTCCTTCATTGCCTTAGTGGGTAGCCGCTAAGGTAATGAAATTGCCTGTAAATGCATTTTTATTGCATGGGATTCATGTGGGGGTTTCCGGTGCTGAAATGAATGGGTATCAGCTCCGGAGACTCCCAGCATCAATCCAAGGCAGGAAAATGCATTTTTTTTCTCTAAGTCCTCTCTCAATGTCTTTTCCAGGCAGGAAGATTTTCAGAGGCAATCGCCATTCTAGAGCCTTGATTAACCCAGATAACCTTCTCGGCGATACTAGGATTGCACAAATGTGAAAACCTACCAATAAGTGGCTTATGGCGGAAAAAAATACCAAAAAAGCCTTTTATCAGCCACATATCGAGTCTTACTGAATAATAATAAGAGCATGTTCTTGTATAGCGCTGCTAGTTTTATGTAGCGCTTTACAGAACTTTTGCAGGCACAGGCCCCTGCGTCGTGGAGCTTACAATCTATGTTTTTGGTGCCTGAGGCACAGGAAGATAAGGTGATTTGCCCAAGGTCACAAGGAGCCAACACCGGTGAATTGAACAAGGCTCCCCTGCTTCAAACTCTCAGTGCCAGTCAGGGTTGTTACTCATGGAGCCACTCCCTCTCAGTTCCATAGTTATGTGGTGAATAAGTAGTTGTATCCTCCCATCTGTTCAGGGCTTTTGTCAGCAGATTATGGTCGGTACTGCACAGGTGCAGAGCCCTCTGAATTCAAAGTTATGCCAATGATGAGACCATTCAGATCAAACGTGCAGGTATTTTGATCTAGAGTGGAGATTCTCTGGGTCTTATGATATAGCAAGAGGCCATCTCACAAGCTTCTACGCTACTCCTGTAATATTGTGACTTTATTCACTGACTGACTGATAAGACTTTTATATACATTCTAATTTAGTATAAGCATGTGTACCACTTTTTACCCTGTTTGCATATGTAGATAGTGTTTAGATCAACCTGAAAAAACAGATAAGGTAGCGCTTATTCCTAAAAAAAATAAAATAATATATAAAAAATAAAATAACCAGCTGGCTCCCTGCGATATAACACTGACCCCAGGTCAAGTAACAGATAGTGAAAACAATTTATATCTACGGCGCTCGGCTTAATTCAAAATGATTATACATATATAAATATAAAAAGGATATATACAACCAGTAATGTAGATGCTGGCAGATCCGATAATATACTCCACGTGGGGATGATCAAACATGAAACGAAAAATAGAAATACATAGTACTACTGTATATCACTTGGTGGACACTAAGGACAAACAGAGAAGACAAATGCTGAGAACAACAGGTAACTCTATGAATATAAAAAACACATTTAATATAACACAATGAATACAATTAATAAACACAATATAAAATGAATAGATATATGGTCCCACCAGTACAATCCTGCTGGGGCTAAACAGAGAATGGTAGAATGTAGGCAGTGGATAATCAGAGAGTATCCCCTCTCATCTGTGGCTGCTCCATGCGCTCCTCAACGATTTCGACAGCGTGTAGTAGATATCACGGGAATGGGGCATCAGCCCTGCTCACGCTGGGACAGACCTCTGCAGCTCTCTGTGCTCCGTAACACGGCTCCAAACACGTGTACCTAAGAAGTCAGTTGATCGCCTATAGCAGATTCGCAATCCCCCAGCCCACAATGCTGTGGGGATGGTGTGCACAGATTCGTCAGCAAGGGCGTTCAAATCGGGAGTAGGCGGGGAACTCGGCAGATGGTAAAGCAGTAATATGTAGGACCACCCTACGTGTTTCGGAAGACCAGGCTTCCTTCCTCAGGGGTGTATAAATGATAATTAAGTTCCTGTGTGTCCAAATACTTATAGTCCCAATTTAAAGGTGCAGTATACCAAATAAAGTCCTGGACATGCGCAGTAGAGATATCTCATCTGCTTGGTATCTCAGCACAAAACAAACATACAGTGGCGGCCGAGCTGACTCTAATGCGGCCGCCACTGCGGGACACTCCGTTTTTAAACGAGAGCAGACGCGCGGCTAGCCCGCTACGGCCCGCTACGATCCCGGCCAGCTCCCGGCAAGCTTTAGACTGAGCTTAGCCGGGACAGTATAACAAATGACAATAAAGACATGATTAAATACAAAATGTACTACATAATTATAACAATATGATATACTGTACATGTTAGAATAGAATCTAAGTAATATATTAAAATAGACCCTTAGCATCTCACAATGTTATTAACAATGTTACCAATATTGCCCATATTACTAAGCATATGGATGAAGGACTCATATTAATATCCAAAGCTAGTTTTTGTCCAGAATGTACAATATACAATTTAATATGCCCTATGGACCTCTATATTCCATTAACATGTACAGAAATATCTGTATGATGTAATGCCCATAAGAACAGTGTCCAGTACCTATATGTAAAGAATCATTAGCTACAAATAATTCTAAAGTGCATAATAATGTGTAAGAAAGTGTATACAAATAAATGTATATATAAGTGAAATCTCATTAAATATAATAATTATTGAAAATTATACTAATAATTACTGTGTTAGTTAGAGTGCTCAAGAAATTATGTGATTTTAAACGAAAGGATGGGGGTGTGTTGGTGAAATAAGTGCCTGATGTACTAATATATAATGGATGTAGTAGATATTACCTAAAATAAATAAAATAAAGTAAAAGCATTGATTGTGATATTAGATAATGTCACAAATGATGTAAATCAGTCCTGCCAAAGGGATTGAAATGAAACTTCATTTTGCAACTAAGAATGATTTAAGATCAAAATCTATATTAAGACCCAATGGCGTTAAGGTGTGAAGTTCGTAGATCCAAAAGGATTCTCGTCTCCCCAAAAGACTAGTAATTTATCCTCCTCGCCAATGAGGCGTGAGGACTTCTATGGCCATGCATTTAAGACCCCTAGGGTCTTTATCGTGCGCTTGGAGAAAATGATTAGACACGCTATGTGTGATCAGGCCTTTTTTAATATTGTAAATATGCTCGTATAGTCTGCGTTTTATGGGCCTGGTGGTCATACCCACATACTGCAGACCACAAGGACATTGAAGGAGATAGATGACATTTATACTATTACAGGTGATATGTTGTTTGATAGTGTAAGTTCTGGTTGTTTTGGTAGAAGTGAAAGAAAGGCTCTTAGTGCTATATTTACAAGCTGTACATGTGTTGGTATGTAATGAACCATCCATAATGTATATAAATAGATCTAGTTATATACATTATGGATGGTTCATTACATACCAAGACTTATTTTAAAAAGGTTCAGGCGAACAATTATCTTCATGCCGACAGTCATCACAGCAAAGTCTGGATCAATAACATACCCAAAGGACAGTTCACTAGACTGAAACGGAACAGCTCTATCTTAGATGTATTTAACATGCAAGCACAAGATTTAAGAAATACATTTATAGATAGAAATTATTCACCGTCTGATATAGATTGGATCATTTCAGAAGTGGAACAAATAGATAGAACTACCCTCCTGAAATATAAGCAGAGGAAATCGGACTCCACATTGGACATACCATTTATCACACAATATAATTAAATGGCTCCGGCCATAAAAATAACTTTTCGCAAATATTGGCCAATTTAAAAAAAAGACAAAGATCTTGTAGACATATTACCCATTAATCCTAAAATCATATTTACAAAGGCCTTAAATATAGCCAACAAATAGCTCCAAGTTGCCCCTTGATGCGTACAAAACATCGCAATAACAATGCTGTCAAGGGATATTATATCTGCAACACATGTACAGCTTGTAAATATAGCACTAAGAGCCTTTCTTTCACTTCTACCAAAACAACCAGAACTTACACTATCAAACAACATATCACCTGTAATAGTATAAATGTCATCTATCTCCTTGAATGTCCTTGTGGTCTGCAGTATGTGGGTATGACCACCAGGCGCATAAAACGCAGACTGTACGAGCATATTTACAATATTAAAAAAGGCCTGATCACACATAGCGTGTCTAATCATTTTTTCCAAGCGCACGATAAAGACCCTAGGGGTCTTAAATGCATGGCCATAGAAGTCCTCACGCCTCATTGGCGAGGAGGCAATATTACTAGTCTTTTGGGGAGACGAGAATCCTTTTGGATCTACGAACATCACACCTTAACGCCATTGGGTCTTAATATAGATTTTGATCTTAAATCATTCTTAGTTGCAAAATGAAGTTTCATTTTCAATCTCTTTGGCAGGACTGATTTACATCATTTGTGACATTATCTAATATCACAATTAATGCTTTTACTTTATTTTATTTATTTTAGGTAATATCTACTACATCCATTATATATTAGTACATCAGGCACTTATTTCACCAACACACCCCCATCCTTTCGTTAAAAATCACATCATTTCTTGAGCACTCTAACTAACACAGTAATTATTAGTATGATTTTCGATAATTATTATATTTAATGAGATTTCACTTATATATAGATTTATTTGTATACACTTTCTTACACATTATTATGCACTTTAGAATTATTTGTAGCTAATGATTCTTTACATTATTATAATTAATGAGATTTCACTTATATATACATTTATTTGTATACGCTTTCTTACAGATTATTATGCACTTTAGAATTATTTGTAGCTAATGATTCTTTACATATACTGTTGGTATTGGACACTGTTCTTATGGGCATTACATCATACAGATATTTCTGTACATGTTAATGGAAAATAGAGGTCCATAGGGCATATTAAATTGTATATTGTACATTTTGGACAAAAACTAGCTTTGGATATTAATATGAGTCCTTCATCCATATGCTTAGTAATATGGGCAATATTGGTAACATTGTTAATAACATTGTGAGATGTTTAGGTTCTATTTTAATATATTAGTTAGATTCTATTCTAACATGTATATCATATTGTTATAATTATGTAGTACATTTTGTATTTAATCATGTTTTTATTGTCATTTGTTATATGTTTGTTTTGTGCTGAGATACCAAGCAGATGAGATATCTCTACTGCGCATGTCCAGGACTTTATTTGGTATACTGCACCTTTAAATTGGGACTATAAGTATTTGGACACACAGAAACTTTATTATCATTTATATACCCCTGAGGAAGGAAGCCTGGTCTTCCGAAACGCATAGGGTGGTCCCACATTCTACTGCTTTACCATCTGCCGAGTTCCCCGCCTACTCCCGATTTGAACGCCCTTGCTGACGAATCTGCGCACACCATCCCCACAGCATTGCGGGTTGGGAGATTGCGAATCTGCTATAGGCGATCAACTGACTTCTTAGGTACACGTGTACCGAGCCGTGTTACGGAGCACCGAGAGCTGCAGAGGTCTGTCCCAGCATGAGTAGGGCTGACGCCCCATACCCTGGCCGTGATATCTACTACACGATGTCGAAGTCAGTGAGGAGCGCATGAAGCAGCCACAGATGAGAGGGGATACTCTCTGATTATCCACTGCCTACATTCTACCATTCTCTGGTAAGCGGGCACTTTTGCCCCCGCAGGATTGTACTAGTGGGACCCTATCTCTATTCATTTTATATTGTGTTTATTAATTGTATTCATTGTGTTATATTAAATGTGTTTTTTCATATTCATAGTTACCTGTTGTTCTCAGCATTTGTCTTCTCTGTTTGTCCCTAGTGTTTACAAGTGATATACAGTATTACACGATGTATTTATTTTTTTCGTTTCATGTTTGATCATCATCACGTGGAGTATATTATCGGATCTGCCAGCATCTACATTACTGGTTGTATATATCATTTTTATATTTATATATGTATAATCATTTTGAATTAAGCCGAGCGCCATAGATATAAATTGTTTTCACTTTTAGATCAGCCTTTTATTCAGACTTGCATGTTCAGATAGATTCCAAGGATAGATGTTTAGGCCTACTGGGTGGTAGCAGGAGGGGTCAACCCTTTAATTAATTAATTTAGCGGTATTAACCGCTAAGGTAATGAAGGGGTTAACACCACCCGCAACACCCCCACAAGGTCTAAACACCCACCAAGAGCCAAATACCAGCTTCAACCACCCCCACTACCCATAATAAACCGGCCATGGTGGTTAACCCCTTCATTGCCTTCGCGGCTAGCCAGTAAGGTAATTAAGCTTTTTTAATAATTTTTTTAATACTGGTGTACGTGAGTAGGTGTCTCGGATCAGAACCGCATTGATTTGAGATCCAGGGACCCCCTGCTTCCCGAGATACAGGCCCTGCTATGGGGTGCCGGTATCTCCTATGCATTTTATTCCCATGGTTATGTGACGCAAGACATTTAAATGCATAGTAGATGTCGGCACCCCATAACGGGGCCTTTATCTCGGGAAGCAGGGGGTTTCTCGGACCTGAAATCAATGCGGTTCTTCCCCGGAGTCCCCCTGCTCACGTACACAATTACTGTATAATTTTTTTTATTAAAATCCTGCGATCGCTGGCGAGATATGCGCAGGGAGAGGCGTCTCTCTCTGTTCAGCTCTCTCTACAGCTGGAACAAATCACCGGGTGAGCCCTTTTGAAAGAGGTGAACATCACGTCGCCGGCTACTTGCCCGTTTTTGGGGATTTTGCTATCACAGGTAATCGAGGCTTTATGAATACCATGATAGCAACGCTCCAAAAAATGGCACCATTACCGGCCCAGCGATTTTTTTTATTAAGGTTTATAGAATAGGCCCCATAGATTTTATTAAGATTGGTACCCTCAAAATCGGATTAGTACAGTGCCAAAAAAGGGTTAAGAAAACCCTTAATTGACACTTGATGGAGGTTATAAAAAATGTAATTTGTAATTAATTTCAAAGAAATGAAAACAAATATTCTATTAGCGTGGTTAGATTTTTTTTAGGGAAGCCATTCATCTCAAAAGGTTGTTTTTTGGAAGACTACGTGAGATTGCACCAACGATTTGAAACAGCAATCCTAAGCAAGCCACTGATGAGTGTTAAAAATTATTACAATACTGTAGCTACAACATATTTTTTTAAGTTTATCTTGTAGTCATTGGAATTTGAACTTAATGTTATTTCACGTCCTTCATATTTTTCTTTTTTTTCCTTTGCCTCTCTCTTTTGCAATGTAATGTTTGTAACTTAAGCCTCACTGATAATTATTGTCCTTCCCTCTTATTTTTTGTATGATGATGACACCATTATATGTTCAATTTAAGGACGAGTTACTGTGCATCTCCACATTGTTAAGCAAAAAGTAGTGCACAAATAAAATACATTTCACCGTAACATATACGTATAATTTTTTTTATATAAAACCACAAAATGAAATGTGGATTAACAATTTGCTTGCTTATAATGTATACGTCTACACACAGTCTTATCACAAAGAGATTAGGTAAAGATCACAAAGATCTTTCAAAACATTTGATTGCTCTGGGAATATTAAGTTAAAAAGTGTTACAAATATTTTCCAGACATACAGCAATCATTAGTTCAGTTTGATCCTCATCTCGCTAAAATAAAGTATTTAAAATAAGGAGCAGTAAACAATAAAACCCTAATTGAAAGATTTAAATATATTCCTTTTGCATGTGTATTTTAATTGTTGGGATTCCCTTATGTAACATCCCTGTGTTGGTCCTGCAGCCAAATAATTTTATTTTCATACTTTTATTTTTGAAACTCACAAAAAGGTGAAAGCAATAAAACTTTCACTCCGGTTATACAGTACAACTGATCATATAGAATGATATCCTTAGTATTATGGACAGAGCCACAGACAGCTTTCTGGGCCCCTGGACTAGAGTTACCACCGGGGACCCCACCCACATGTCAGCGACCTTGCAGGAACCCCCTCCCCCCATTTTCTCTTACACTCCACCCTTCTCACACCTCCCTCTCACGCCCTCAAACTGTCACATCCTGTCTCCCCCCAATCCCACACTCAATAACCCCCTCCCCAAAAACAGACACACACAAACACAATAGTCCCCCCATTGTCAATACACACACACAAAGATTCCCTCCCCAAATACACACACACTAACACACACACACACACACACACACACACACAATAAGCTCCCCTCCCCAAAACACACACACTCTTTACATCCCTCCCCAAACACAGACACACACAAACACAATAAGTCCCCTTCCTCAAATACACACACACAATAAGTCCCCCTCCCAAAACACAGACACACACAATAAGCCCCCCTCTCCAAACACACACACTAATCCCCCTGCCAAAACACACACACACTAATCCCCCTGCCAAAACACACACACACACGCACAGACACACACACACACACACACAAACACAAACACACACACACATTTTCACACACAATAAGCCCCCTCCCCAAACAGACAGACACACACACACACACACAATAAGTCCCCCTGCCCAAATACACACATAGACACACAACAAGACCCCCTCCCTAAACACACACACACACACACACACACACACACACACACACACACACACACACACACACACACACACACACACACACACACACACACACACACACACAATTAGTCCCCCTTCCCAAACACAGACACACACAATAAGCCCACCTCCCCAAATACACACAATAAATCCCCCCCCCAAATACACACACACACAGACAATAAGCCCCCTCCACAAACACAGACACAAACAAACACAATATGCCCCCCTCCCCAAATATACACACAGTTTTTTTGGTGGAGGGTAATGGGCCTGGGAGGGCAGTATAAGAGCGGCATGGGGCGTATGAGCTTACCTGGGTCCCTTGGATGGGCCTGCTAGAGACACATGGCAGATGCACAGAAGGGCCCTGCAGGCCTGCGGAGGCCTAAGGAAGGGAGGGATAGATGGGCTGTGCCAAGCAAAAGGGAAGACTCCAGTCCTACAGGAGAGTCGGGACAGTTGGGGGTGGCAGCCAGAAAAGGGAACAGCAGGGATGACGGCAGGGAGGATGGGCCCAGGACAGTAGTCCCGCCTGTCCCCCTCCTGTCAGTGCTCCTGATTGTGAACGACTATAAGAGAGTGTTATTTTGCCATTACTGACATTGCATGCATTTCCATTTATTTCAGTAGCACATTTGCTAGCGCTTTGTACTTCAAGGTTGTACAAATTAGCAATAATAGGCACAATCATTATTTTGACAGCTAAAAGAAATAAACATTCAATCTATCGTTGACACTGGATTGTTATATGTGCTTCATTAAAGCCATAGCAATTTGCTCGTAATGTAAACCTACTAAAAGAATGAAAAGTTAAATTTATCCATGCTTCTTTTAATTCCATGGATATCTGGCTCTCCACATACCATAAAATTAATGTCTACATTTAAAAAGTCACTGCGAAATGTAGATCTTTGTGCTGGTTGAATTTTTCTGAATTCCATTATGTTAGAATAAATGACATTAATTTACACATTCTCTATAGTATCATACTTACCATATGGAGAATTAATTTGTTTGGTACACAGTCAAATTATTTTTTTGTTTATACCATCAGGTAATTTAAAATCATTTTCACTTGGCAATAATTGCGAGGCTAAAAGAACAATTGTGTTTTTTTAACTGATGTGAAATTATAGTCTTGTTGGAGGAGCACAAGAGCAGTTAAAACTTCACATGTATTAGCTTTGTTTAACATTTAAATAGTACATTTATTCAGACACGAGAAAATTGCAAAGACTATAGTCATATAGTTACATAGTAGATGAGGTTGAAAAAAGACATAGGTCCATCAAGTTCAACCTATGCTAAATTTAGACAACAGATACTTTATCCTATATCTATACTTACTTATTGATCCAGAGGAAGGCAAACAAAAAACCCCATTAAGGGGAAAAATGAATTCCTTCCTGACTCCAAGAATTGGCAATCGGATTAATCCCTGGATCAACATCCTTCCCATGTATACTTATTTGGTATATCCCTGTATACCTTTCCCATCTAAAAAGATGTCCAACCTTTTTTTGAACAAATCTATTGTATCTGCCATCACAGTCTCCATGGGTAATGAATTCCACATTATAACTGCCCTTTCTGTAAAGAACCCTTTCCTTTGTTGTTTGTGAAATTTCCTTTCCTCCAATCTTAAGGGATGGCTCCGAGTCCTTTGTACTGCCCGTGGGATGAATAGTTCTTTTGATAGCTCCTTGTATTGTCCCCGAATATATTTGTATATGGTTATCATATCCCCTCTTAGACGCCTCTTTTCTAATGTAAATACATCTAATTTAGCTAGCCTCTCCTCATAAGTTAGAATGTCCATCCCCTTTATTAATTTGGTGACTCTTCTCTGCACTCTCTCTAGTTCCATAATGTATTTTCTTAGGATTGGTGCCCAAAATTGTACTCCATATTCAATGTGTGGTCTTACTAGTGCTTTGTAAAGGGGCATAATTATGTTTCCTTCCCTTCCATCCATTGCCCGTTTGATGCAAGATAAGATCGTGTTTGCCTTTGCAGCTACTGCATGACATTGGGCACTATTGCTAAGCCTGCAGTCTACAAGCACTCCTAAATCCTTCTCCATCAAGGATTCCCCCAATATATCTCCATTTAATTTGTAAGTCGCCTTTTTATTCTTGCATCCCAAATGCATAACCTTACATTTATCTGTATTAAACCTCATTTGCCATTTACCTGCCCACATTTCCAGTCTCTCCAAGTCCTTCTGAAGAGAAATTACATCCTGCTCTGATTCTATTACCTTACACAATTTAGTATCATCAGCAAAGATGGAGACTTTGCTCTCGATCCCAACCTCAAGATCATTAATAAACAAGTTAAAAAGCAGGGGTCCCAGTACCTATCCCTGAGGTACTCCACTCACGACTTTTGCCCAACCTGAAAAAGTTCCATTTATGACAACCCTCTGTTGTCTGTCCTTTAACCAGTTTTCAATCCAGGTGCATATATTATTACTGTGCCCAATTTTCTTTATTTTGTACACCAACCTCTTGTGTGAAACCGTATCAAAAGCCTTTGCAAAATCTAAGTAGACCACATCAACTGCATTACCCTGGTCTAAATTTCTACTTACCTCCTCAAAGAAACAAATAAGGTTAGTTTGGCAAGATCTATCCTTCATAAATCCATGCTGACTATTACTAATAATTTTGTTTTCCATTAGGTATTCCTGAATATTATCCCGTATTAAACCTTCAAGTAGTTTCCCTACTATTGAAGTTAGGCTTACAGGTCTGTAATTTCCCGGTTGTGATCTAGATCCCTTTTTAAATATAGGCACCATATCTGCTTTACGCCAATCTTGTGGTACTGAGCCTGTGGAAATGGAGTCCTTGAATATTAAATATAATGGTTTGGCTATTACTGAGCTTAACTCCTTGAGAACTCTTGGATGTATGCCATTGGGGCCAGGTGCCTTATTTACTTTAATTTTTTCAAGTCGCTTATGAACTTCTTCCTCAGTTAACCAATTGTTCATTAATATGGAGGTTGTGGCTTCCTCCTGCGGCACTACTATTGAACTTGATTCTTCCCTGGTAAACACAGAGGCAAAGAATTTGTTTAATACCTCTGCTTTTTCCTTTTCTCCAATAATAATCTGCCTACCCATCTCACACTGAAAGGGTCCTATATTTTATTTTCTCTTTTTTTGTTATTATGGTACTTAAAGAACTTTTTAGGGTTCACCTTACTTTCTATTGCAATCCTTTTTTCATTATCCATTTTTGATAATTTGATTGCCCTTTTGCAATTTTTGTTACATTCCTTATAATTCTGATATGATGTATCCGTCCCTTCTGACTTAAAGGATCTAAATGCCTTCCTCTTCTTGTCCATTTCCTCCCCTTAAAACCAGAGACAGAACATAAAACACAGACAGAGCTCAGTGCACATCCAGTGAAACTCATACACGGTACAGTGCCTAAATATATATGTATAAATATCTATTAAATAAAATGGTCTTTTAGTTTAACATTTTGGCCAAATTGTTGTAAGCCCCTGAGCCACTGCACGGCAGACCACACTCTCAAGGGTCCCTAACACTAATATACATTCTTAATAACCTGTGCAATACAAGGAAGAATGATTTATAATATATCTGTCAATATTAGTTGCAAAGTTCTAAGTCTGATTGAAGCTTTTTTTAACCTGTACATTACCAGGAAAAGCACTCTGTATTAGATTTGTCACAATCATACTGCAAGCAAGCAAGTTCCCCTGAGAGTGGGAGGTGCTATGGAGTGAGCTTTTAACCATTTAAATGTGGGAGGGGGTAAGCTTCAATTAGGTATTAGGTTGCCACCCTCCAATCAGCTAAGACTAGCTGAACAAGAATTGCAATACATACTGGACACCTAACAAGCTCCTATTGAACCCCCAAAAATAACCACAACATATATATAAGCATATGAGTGTCACAGAGGAGTGCTACTGAGCATGGCAATATATATTTAAAACCAGAGACAGAACATAAAACACAGACAGAGCTCAGTGCACATCCAGTGAAACTCATACACGGTACAGTGCCTAAATATATATGTATAAATATCTATTAAATAAAATGTTTTTTGAGTTTAACATTTTGGCCAAATTGTTGTAAGCCCCTGAGCCACTGCACAGCAGACCACACTTTCTGTACTATTATCTTATCTGCTCCTTCCTTTCTGCGCCCACTTGGTTTAGTCTTTAGAATTTTTCTAGTATTATCTGTATTTACTATGGGTCTCTCACTGCTTGTCAAACTCGCACTTGCCCCCATTCTACCTCCATTCCACCTTGTATCCTCCTCTATTCCATTTAGTTCATTATCTGTTTCATTCCCCTCCCCCCTCCATCCTAGTTTAAAATCTCCTCCAACCTTTTTAGCATTCTCCCCCCTAGCACAGAAGATCCCTCTTCATTGAGGTGCAATCCGTCCCTAGAATATAGATGGCACCTCTCAGAAAAGGAGTCCCAGTGCTCTAAAAACCCAAACCCCTCCTTCCTGCACCACTTTCTTAGCCATGCATTAACCTCCCTGATATCTGACTGTCTCCCTGCGATAGCGCATGGCACTGGTAGTATTTCAGAAAGAACTACCTTCGAGGTCCTTGCCTTAAGCTTTTGGCCTAGATCCCTGTAATCATTTTTTAAGACCCTCCATCTTTCTCTAACTTTGTCATTGGTGCCAACGTGTACCAAGACCGCCGGGTCAATCCAAGCCCCCCCCCAACAATCTGTCTACCCGATCCGCAATGTGCCGAACCCGAGCACCCGGGAGACAACAAACGGTTCGATTCATGTGGTCAGGGCAACAGATTGCCCTATCTACCTTCCTAATAATGGAGTCGCCTACCACCAGAAGTCAGAAGATTTTTTTTTCTAGGGAACAGGACTTAAAGTTTATATCAGTTTTCTGGTCATTGACTATATTTCAGGTCGTTCAAAAAATCTAGTGTAAAAATATATTTAAAGTGATCTCACAAGTGTGGCCTGGGTTCCCCCTTCCAGTTCCCCTTACCTCCGTTGCAGCTGGGGAGTGTGTGGTTGTTGCAGGGGGGGGGGCGGGGTTGGTTGCGCAGGGCCAGCGCATCGCCGGTGACTACCGGCGGCTCCCGATCAGGGTGACACCCTCTTGGACCATGTTGCGAATGCATGAGATGCCGCACATGTGCAGTACAGGCGCGCGAGGCGCAATAGGAGGCCCCGTGGGGAACTACAAGTCCCAACCCGCACAGGGGCTGTCAGTCAGGTGCAGAGAACCAGCCAATAGGACTGCAGCAATCCCCTGCTCCCTGATATGTTGGGACACAGTTGTAATGCTGCGCAACCCTGAAGATAGGGATCTGGGCTCAGATCACTTGGCAAGATACTAAGACTGTCTGTAAGTGGGACACTCCAGCTTGATACCACCTACGCGGAGGAAAACCCATCACAGAATCAGATGCATCGCTGGATCAGTGGATCCTGTGCAGTTACCAAGCAGCACGCCCGGGTGATGGAGCACCCGGCAGGTACCTATATCCTTAAGTGCACCAATAAAGTACACACACCATAGTGGCAGCGCTGACCACATATAGGGGTGGGGTTTGTATACTCGTGATATCAAGGTGGTTGGGTGCCCGAGGGCCCCGTCAGGTACTGTGGACATAGTGTGGGTTACACGGTGGTGGGATAAGGCCCTGTGTGCGAAGGCGTAGCTGTAACCAGTAGCATTACTACTTTCATCATTACTGCATATTTACATGTTCATAAGTAAAGGTTATTATTATATACTGTGTGTGGATATCAGTATTGTGGTTCCTGTGAGTGGCTCCTCCCACTACATTGGGATCCCTCCCAGGTGGAAGCGCTGTACCAAGATTGTATTGTTTTATCATCCCGGGCTCCCTGTGGAAGAGGTTTGGGGTCTCCGTGAGCCAACAGATAAAGCCAGCATCAGTAGACTCTTTACACTAGGGGGATAGAGGGCTACACAAGTAAGCACAATGAACTCCTTCCATCTCACTCATCCAACTGTATTGTGATAAAGGTAATAAAGGTGGCAAGAGCTTTACTACCATAAAAATGTGAAAATACTGTAATTTGCTTACATCTGAAAAGATATTAGATATTATAACACTTAGTAGCATTCGGTAACCCACAACCTTTTCTTGCACTGCTGTATAAAACACGTGTCTATACTAACTATAGTTCCAGTCATGAAGTTGTGGGTAAGAATTCAGTCTGAAAATATTTAGCCCAATATTTGTTAATATTTATTTTGCAAATAATTATTTGTCTGCAAAGTTTTTATTAAACCTTGGATTCTCGAAGACCCTGAAAAATATATATATATTTTTAGAAAAGGAAGAGAGAGAGAGTCATGTTTTATTAGGGCCCAAAGTGCTATGCATATACTCTCAAAAACACCTTTTAGAAAACTTGCGGAGAGAGACACCTGTTCACAAAAGGGTCATCCCTTAAATACCTCGGAAATATGCTAATAATTGATGCAAATTACTCCTACTGGTATAATCCCCAGGTATTTCAGGGGTACCCATTTTATGTGCAATTGTGTCTCAATTTTCTTTGATCAATTCACAAATATTCGCACTTGCTAATAAATCCATACATTTGACGAATTTGAATGTTGGTGAATAATTTGCCCATCTTTAGTGGGTACCCAAGTATTATGATGTGTTGCCAACTGAGAGCACAATTTTCAGTTATACGGTACAGTGAGCGGGAAGCTGTTTTAATGATATACATTAAGATGCATTGCAAATTAATTGTAAGCAATTTCTGAAGAAAAATATAGAGCTAGTCATGTACAGTAACACTTTTAAAAGGCTTATTACATTGAGAGTATTAGCCAGCATGAAGTATCCCACATTACACCTCTCTGAGTTTTCCATACTGAGAAAAGGAAACAAAATTCTGGACCCAGTATTTGATATATCAAATAATATGATTATTATTACTATTATTAATTTATAATGCACCAACATACAGTAGTCAGCAGTGCGGTACAATGGGGGAATAGTAGTTACATAGACAGAATGACAAAAGAAAGCAAGAATCAATAAGGCAAACTGATATATTTATGTATTGATGGTTTGCTTGTGAAAGCTTACAATGGAGATGGAATAAGGAGCACAAAAAACATGTAAGTGACAGATACAGTCAGATATATTGTTGGTATTTGGCCAGCTACACATAGAAAGAACACCCGCACAGCTGAGTAGTGAGTTGGTATTTGGCCAGCAAACCACAGTTGAAAGCTGCCTGACCACTGCCTGCTCGTGGCTTCCCCGCAGCAAGACTAATTGCCCATCAGGGTTAATACACCAGGGGTCGCTGCTTCTGAATGGGACTCCCGCTGTGTTAATCCTACCGGGCCACATCAGTCTGGAAGAGCTGCACATTCAGAGCAGACAGAAGTGGTCTCCCTCCCTGCACATCTCTAACAAGCGATGAATACGTTTTTATTTTATTTTAATTACATACTATTGAAGCAGGGGTCTTCGGAGCAGAACCGCATTCATTTCAGCCCCGGAAATCCCCTGCTCTTGAGTTACATGCCCTGGTATGGGGTGTTGGTATCCCCTGTAAGTTTAAATGTTGTGGTTCCGTGACGCGGGAGAATTAAACTTGCAGGAGATACCGGCATCCCATACTGGGGCCTGTATCTTGGGAAGCAGAGTTAAACCCTCCTGTAAACCCCCCCCCCCAGGAGGCCTAGCCACCCACCTTAGGGCAATTGCCCCCTTCACCCACACCTTCTATCCCCAACAAACCAGGTACTTCGGTTTAACCCCTTTATAGCCTTAGCGGCTAGCCACTAATGTAATAAAGCTACTTTCATTATTATTATTATTATATAGTATTGAAGCTGTACATCTGTTATAATTCTCACAGAGAACACACCAAATCAGTGGGCACCAAGCGGTTTATCAAGAAACTCTTCAATTAACATCCCCACTTTAGTAAAGCCTTCCAGCTCACCCTTCTTAAACTTTAGCCAACTGCCCCCCAAATTGTCATATGTATTCCATACAGTCATTCCCACCATTCCAGCCTCTTCTTATGAGCTTTCTAACCTTCTCCGCCACTTGCGAACCAGAGATAGTCAATCAACTCATTAACAAAGAAACATCAAAAGCTCCTTTTCTCTCTCTACCACTCCCCTCCCAGAGAGTTCAACCCAGTGGAATTGCAACTATAAGTTCCCACTTAAGAAAAAGCTAATCATCAATTTCTCAGCCTCATATTCGAAAACAGTTCCAAGCATCAATTTGTCAATACCTTCAGTAGAACTTATTCTTCAATACGCTTGTATAGATAATGCGATCTACCATATTATGAATCTTAGCAAGGTCCCTGTTGGTCCAAAGTAGACATAACAGATGCTGTTAAACTCCTTCTTATTCACTCCCTTACCATGGTATTAAAAGATGAGAACCCTATTAGTTTTCTATTCACTTAACCTTTGGTTCGAAAAGTAGCCCCAAGCTATTTGACCCATTTACAAAAACACTTTTACTTATCATAGTTTGCCCTGTAGTCAATAATTTAATGGATAACTTTCTTCTAATAGAACATCCCAGACTCTCGTCGAGATAGTCTTCAAAAATTGAACTAAGCTACTTTGCGAGATTCTGTAGTCAAGCCTTCAGTCATGTTATTTCAATCAAAATCCTGGGATCATACTGAATTCCATGGCCCAGACGTAAGTTTACCCTTAGATGTACACCATCATATCCAAACCTAGTAATTTATTCAATACATTTCTGTTTAAAGCAAGAGCTCCAGTTACTTGCTAACTCAGTTTGCCATGCAGATTATCTTTCAAGGCTGCTCCTTTTTTTTTTTTTTTTTTCATACAAACCATCCCAGTTACATTGTTATTGCTAAGTTCCCATGAACATACTCCCTCCTCTCCACAAGTCTTCACAGATGCTCTTTCATTACTGTGCTAATTTCTTAGAGCCCAAGATTCTGCCAAATGACCAATGCATTTACTCTATAAAATGTACATAAAACTTTGCCCATAATGCAAATCTACTCCACTGTCCCTGACACATGTCTTAGGAAATTTTCTGGGCTCAATCAGTCCAATTTTGAACAGACAACCAGCCACTTTTGAGATTAGCAACAAAGCATGATTATCGTCTCCCATCATGCTGGTCATGTGGAGAATAACAAGGCTCTTCATCATAGAACTAGGAAGCCTACACACCTCCTGGATCAAATTCAAGAACTCTTATCTCTTATCTTATCTCTTATCTAACATGTATCCCAATGGATTCAATGGACTTCTATAGCTATTACTTCACATTCCTCAGATTGTCACCCAATCTTTACCTCTCAGGCATTTAGAATAATTTTAAAATCACCTACCATAACAAGCCACCAATCATGACTGACATATTGTAAGGAATCTGCTCCGCGGTTTACTGGTTGCCTTACCTTGCAGACCGGTGCAGTTCTGGAACAGCTCTCCTGATGTTTGCTGCAGCCTGGATTCACTCACCAAAGCAATACACACTCCCTCTGGTATCTACTGCAGCTGTGCAGCATATCACTGCAACCTATACTTGCATTCACTCATTGGAGCAGTACCTTCTCACCCCCGCCGGGGATTGGCCCGCTGGCCTTTAAGTATTGCTTTCCCATAATGCTCCTTGCCGAGCATAGTCCTTACTGGATGTCACAACCTGTTCTGCCACAAGCTCCTGCTTGTTCTCCTGTGCTGAAGCGGAGGTTCCGTCCTGCGTTCTTCAGCTTCCTTCAAGCTCCCGCTTGTTCTCCTGTGCTGAAGCGGAGGTTCCGCCCTGTGTTCTTCAGCTTCCTTCAAGCTCCCGCTTGTTCTTCTGTGCTGAAGCGGAGGTTCCGTCCTGCGTCCTTCAGCCTCCTGTTCTCCTGTGCTGAAGCAGAGGTTTTGTCCCTGCGTCCTTCAGCCTCCTGGATTCCTGCACTGAAGCGGATGTTTCGTCCCTGCGTTCTTCAGTCTCCTGGATTCCTGCACTGAAGTGGAGGTTTCCCTGTGTATCTTCAGCTTCCTGGTTCCTGGGGCCTACTCTTTCCCTAATCTAGAGAGGCCGTGTCCTGGTTCCTGCGCTGAGACAGAGGATTCCCAAGTCCGCTCAGGACTCTTGCGCTGTGCACTGGTTTACCCGTGCAGCTAGGCGGTGTGCTACGCTGGTCTGCTTACCATCTCCTGTGACCAGCACCATGGGCCATGGTCGTCGCACGCGCAGAGGCCAACCCCGCGCTCCTAAGCTGAAGCGGGGCTCTCCTGACTACATGTTGCCGAACTATTGCTTGAACAATGTTTATCCTGATGTCTCCTGTCCTGACCCTGGCTTGTACAACGACGATGCTGTTTTCTCCTATCCTGATCCTGCGATATATGACAACGAACTGCGCAATCCGGATCAGCCTGCGCGGTCACAGGTCGGTGCTTTTACAACCCCACCTCAGCCTCGCGGTCCGACCCTGGTTTGTGGCGAGCAGAACCCTGACACATATTCATTGAAGATAGTATTGAAAATTATCAGTCTGGGATCATCACCTCCTCATTGAATAAATCTATTCCTCAGATGCTGTTGCCTGTAAATGCATTTTTATTGCATCAGATTCATGCCAGGGGTCTCCGGTGCTGGTATTCATGTGTATCAGCTCCTGAGACCCTTGCATCAATCCAGTGCAGGAAAAATGCATTTTTTATAAGTCCCTCTCTCACCGTCTTTTCACCAGCTTCACGCACACTTTTTCTGGCGAGAGGAATTTGGGACGAAATCGCCATTCTAGAGCCTCGGTAACCTAATTGAGGCCGCTAAAATTGCACGAATCTCAAAACCTGCCGATAAGGGACTTATCATGGCTCACCTGGCAATGTGTTTTTGACAGGAGCCAAAAATGGCGATTAATGTTTTTGCCGCCCACTTGTCGAGGCTTTCAGAATCGCTGTAAGTGTTTTTTAGATGATAACAGCTAAAAAGTCTTGATAAGTGGGTTATGAAGGCAACTAGAATAGGCCTATGTGTTTTTGGCTGTGTTTGGTTGTTTGGCTGTGTATGGGAGGCGTGTGATTTCTGATTGTCTTATGTCTTTGTTCAGTGATGCAAATGTTAAGAGAAATCCCCTTGAATGTTTTCTGTTTGTGTGTAACCAGTGCTCGTAGGCACTCATATAGGCATTCTGTTTGAATTTTTTTTTTTAGTGTTACAAATTATGATTTTCTACATATTATTAACCACTTCTCACTGTATTGAAATAGCATAAGCATCAATGTAATGCCAAAACTACCTAGATAAAAAAAACAGAAACCCCAAGTGTAAACTCAAATTAACTGCACTTTTTTCATTTTATGTCAAGAATAAAAATAAATGACTATGTAAACTCATCAGGTCATAGTACTTATAAATTGTATTTAAAATATATACCATGCCAACTATTCATGCATGTTTGTATGTATTATGGAAAAAAGTAGCAAGGAATAGGCTAGACTGTGTACCCATAGAAAGAGCTCTCAAAAACTCACTAGGAATGTATAAAAATATATATTTTTATTTGAACTACATGGTAAAAACAAAAAACATCACGTGTTTCACGTTTAAACAGCACTTTCTCAAGGAGTAAATAAATAAATGGAAGGCCCATTATCTCCGGGTTGGAGTCGATGACGTCGGGCCTATCCCAGTATAGAGATTATTATCTTCAACCCTTGTAGCAAAGCTCAGGTCACATATTAGGGATACGCTCCACGTCGTTAACTCCATCTCAGAGTTTAAGTGGAAGCCTACGGATCTTTGGGCCACATGTGATGTGGCCTCTTTGTACACCTGCATTGATCATTCCAGGGGGTCGAAGCTATCAAGTATTGGCTTGATACCGACTTATCCATTCCAGCTATACGCAAAAAAATTATTTTGGACAGTATCAGTTTCATTTTAACTCACAATTATTTTTTGTTTGAAGATTTATTTTATTTACAGATCTGTGGATCGGCCATGGGCACGAGGTTTGCCCCTAGCTATATCAATCTCTTTATGGGATATTGGGAGGAGAGATCCATATGGCAACATGGGGAGCTCGGGCGGGCCTCGTGTACTTTGGTCGTTTCATAGATGACATCATTATTATTTGGGATGGTGAGGACGCTGCTTTATCAAATATTTTAAGTTCTTTTGACAATAATCATTTAGGACTAAAATTTACTTTTGAGATCAATGCTACAGTACATCAATAGTCTTTTTAGACCTTGTTCTAACTTCAGATTCAGATTTCAATATTATAAAAACCAATCATTTTAAATCTGTTTCAGTGAACAACTATGTACATGCATCCAGTAACCACCATAAACAGTGGCTCACCAAATATCCCGCTAGGGCAATTGCATCGTCTTAAAAGAAATTGCACTAGAGAAAGTGATTTTCTTTGCCAATCAGAGACTCTGAGTGATAAATTCATAGCTAAAGGCTATGACACAAAACTTGTTTCAGACTCCTTCAATAAAGTTAAGGCTTTAGATAGGTCCCTTTTACTTAAAAAATCTAAATTAATGAGGAAATCACACAAGCTGTGATACCCCTAGAAATATGGTGGACAACAGTCCAACTGGTTTGAGGTTCATAACCGTGAGGACAAAGAAATAGCAGGCACCGTTGCTCAGGAAAAACAAAAAAATATGAATAAGTCAAGGAGAGCATTTACCCTAAAAAAAGTTATTTAATGGACTCAGCAAACAAATACAGCTGCATTATGGGGTACAAGGGACCCCCACCAATGCGTTTTTCTTGAGGTTCATAACCACCTACAACCAATCATCCATGTTCATTCATAATATTCTGAATTATCACTGGAATGTCTTAAAGTGTGACCCTCAACTGGGATCTATTCTTCCAGAGAAGGCTTCTATCATCTTCAGAAAGGCCAGGAATATTAAAAACATTATAGCTCCTAGCAAACTTAGGTCAGGTGATTCACCAGCCAGTTCCGCTCTTGTGAGCCAAGTTGGTAACCACAGGTGCGGCAGAGGCCGCTGTATCACTTGTAAACATTTGGTGGCCAAATCCAGTTTTGTTTATTTTCGGAAAGGTACTATGTATACAGTTAAGAGCAATATCAATTGCCTTAGCACATACATAGTATATATGCTACAATGTGGTTGCGGCCAGCAATATGTTGGTCACACCAGACGTTCACTTAGCACTCACTTCCTGGAGCATAGGAGGAATGTAATTAATGGTACAAATACCCATAGTGTGCCCCGACATTACAAATTAGTACACAATCAGGACCCTAAGTGTATGACCATCATGGGTCTAGAATATATTACTCCTTCTGCTCTAGGAGGAGATCGCTTCAAATCCCTTTGCCAACGAGAAACATTCTGGATCCACCAGTTGTGTACCCTTACCCCTGATGGACAGAATGAGTATTTAGATATGAGCACTCTGGTCTAGTCCCCTTCTTCCTCTAATGGTTCTCCCTAGTTCTACATGTTCTCCATGGTTTCATCTGTCACATCCTACAATTTTCTCCCTATGCTCTACCTGTATAGTTAATAGAATGAGGTTGATTTATGCACATTCTTTATATTATCCACCTTTCTATATGGATTAGATCCGTTTATTCAAATAGACGATAGAGTGCAGGTTACCATCAGACCCCGTGCGGGTTACTTGCTGAGTTATAGTCTCCCCTTTCTTTTTATTTATACATGGATAATTTACTTAATATAATAATTTATTACTTAGGACATGTTATTTTAGATATTTAGTAATTTTTGTTTAATTATGTATTTTGTATTCAAGTGTATCTCATGAATTATTATTAATTAGTTTTAGCAGTCAGTTTATTAAGATGTTTTTTGGGTTATGCCAAGTTTATCTCTTTTATCTAGTCTACCACTCGTCATGATATTATTGTCAATATGTTTTAGATATATGTTTAAGTGTTTGTTTATATATTTTGAGCTGCTTATTCATTATTGTATGTGTTAAGCCAATGAGAATGGTAGTCGCGGGTTACTAGGCAACCCACTGAGCATAAATAAGCAGCCAAGGAACTCAAAACTATTCCCTTTGAAAAAGTCACCCGTGTGCGACGAAACGCGTCAGGGTATGTCATCACGCACTGACATTACGTCGTCACGCAGCTGCACGATCAGCCGGGTCACGCACGGAGCAGATTCATGGCTTTGCAAATACAGGATTCTTCACTGTTGCTCCAAACGAAACTCCTGCAGATACTTCAGAGGCGTTTTGATTCTGACTGTGGACTACTGATGCTGAGACACCTGGCTGGCGGTGATATTGATTCACAAATTGCCTATTTTATACCCACACTTGTGAGTGATATTCTTCCCCTCCTTCCCTTTTTCCCATTATTAAATGTACTTTTTTACGCTATGGGGCATACGCTCTCTTTACTCTTTTTCCTCCAGGTCTTAATGTGGATGTGGTTGATCCTCCTGATAGCTGCCGGAGACCGCCTTACCGGAATTTATCATCTAATACCTGATGGACTTTCTTTAAAAAAGACTGGTTCTTATATTTTTTTTCTTTCTAATTTTATTATCACTTTTTGTGTGCTAGAATGTTAGCTGAGTGTGTTATGTGTATTAATCACTGTGTTTCACAGATTCTTTAAGTATTTATATGTTAGTATATTCACTTAACTGATAATATTTCAATTTATTGATTTAATTATTCACATTAATCGTTTGGCGCTATTTTATATGTTTTTGTGTGTGTGTGTGTGTGTGTATATATATATATATATATATATATATATATATATATATATATATATATATATATATATATATTAATAGAATCACTATATAAAGGTGCTGGTATAGTGCAGTAAGGGTGCTTTACAGCATACAAACAGTTAGCCTCCTCCTGGAAAGGAGCAGCTGCAACTAATTATGTAATTATAACTAGTGACATACATAATGTTTTACCTCTCACGCCGGCCGGTGTGGAAACAGGTAAGTCCTCCTTGGGTTCCCGAGGCTCCACCAGGCTGGCATCGCTGCTCTCTAGTGTAGCCTGGAGCTCACGCGGCTCCTGGAGACACCCCTCCTCTTCTGCAGCGCGGTCGCGGGTGTCGACGGACCCGACGGCTGCTTCCAAGTGTGGGGGCCGGAGCAGCGCGTCTTCCCCTGCATTCGGCCGGTTGCCGGGGACGCGATCGGGCCGTTGCTTAGGTCGCGGTCGCGTCACTAGCGTCCCGGCGGCTAGTGAAGAGGGCGCTGCCATTGAGGAGAGACTCGCGCATGCGCAGGCACAGGCGCAGGTAAGGCCCCAGAGTTAGGGAGAAGTTGCGCGAGCGTAGGGACAGCCCAGGGAAGGTTGAGGCAGCCCCAAATAGCTTGCGCAGGCGCAGGGCAGTGGATAGAAAGCCCGCGAAGCCCTAGCCTACCAGGGAAGGCTCTGAGCAGGGACTACGTGTCCCATGAGCCTCTGCGTGCCCCACGTGATGCCAGGGAGCCAATCGGGCTTAAGATGTCCCTGCAGATTGGATACATTTTCGCGGGTTTGAGCCATGTTAGTCAATTGGAGCCAGGGAGCTGTGAAGGAAGGAAGGGTGCGGGGAGCGAGTGCAGCTCCTGCACCCAGATAGGTACCCACACCCCAGGTAGGCCCCAACTCCCCACAAGGTTAGTGGGTAATTGAATAGGGACGGCCCAAGATAGGGACGCTGCCCTTAGTGTGTGTGCTGTCTGGTCAGGGTCACGGCTGTCAGTGCCGTGAGGTCAGACAGGCAGACACAGTGTTGTGCAGCATGTTGGCTGCACGCATCCAGTAGGTCACAGCTTGTTGCTGCAGGCGCTGGGATCAGTTAAGTAATAGTCAGGGCTGGGAAGATGTTAGGGGAGTAGGGCAGGTTATTAACCCCTGTAGGCCCCTAGGAGTTTCCCCCTAAGCCATCAAGGTTGCTGTGCTGTAAGGACGGCCTATAGCACAGTATTGTCCATGTAGTTAGTGAAGTCAGTTAGGAACTCAGCGGGCGCTGCCTCCGTGCATTGAGGTGGGCGCAGTTCATCGTGTGGCTGCAGCAGTCCTCCGGGTGGGATCGTCCTGGAGGTGGTTCCGGTGTTCTTCGGTCGCCGGATCCTTTGCAAAGCCAGTTGGAGATCCGAGCACAGGAGTGCTCGAGCAGGTACTATTAAGTCAACAAGTGCACCAACGGGCCCTTAGTTTAATAGTGACTGCGCAGTCACCCACGTTCTCTCCAAGAGTGCGGGACATTGGGTGGGGATTCTTGGGACACTGGGTGGGATCACTTGGTGTTGGGGAAGCGTCCTGCGCGACGCAGTAAGTGTCTCCTCTAGAGAGGGACACAGGTTATTATGGTATTGCCGTGATATGTTGTCTTGCATGTTAGTAAAGTCACTAGTTATTATACAAAACTGTGTATTAGTTATTTGTATGTGTCCTGCGAGGAACCACTCCCCCTATGGTGGGAGCCATCGCAGGTGGAGGCACTGTACCGAGTAAGTGGTTACCCATAGTATTATAATTGCCCCAGGTTCCCCGTGGCGGAAGCTCAGCCCTCCTGTGAGCCAACAGGTAACGCACCACACTCGAGTAACACTATATGTTTCTCCGCACCCACAGTATAATCTGTGATTGGGGGGGGGGGGGGAAACCCGTTACACTAGTAAATGGTGAGCACCTAGGGACTCCTCTCCTGAGTCCAGGCTGGGTTATAGTATTCCCTGCAAAAGACAATGCAGGATTTTTCCCGGCTAGGGTGGAAGAGATCGGACAGTACTGTCAGGTAGTCTCTCTGCATCCGAGGAGAAAGTCCCTGACACTCACTGGAGCTTACAGATCTGTTGGACCTGACTCCGCACCTCCGCCAGGGATAAGGCAGATATAGGCCAGTCAGAGGCCGGCAGCCATGGTTTCAAATAGGCCACAACGCACTGTAGGCAACGGGCGTCATCTCCTATCTCGCCTCCCAGGCAACTTCAAATCAGACACACATAGTGCAGGAATTTTTCCTCTCTGTCCTGCATCATTAAAATGCCTCCAGGCTGTGCATATCGCAGGATGGAAGCTTATCCATAGTAGTAGAACCAGAGATAGTTCAATGGTAAACCTTCCGACACTGAGCAACACATGCATCTGGGCTTGGGCGGCTTCGCATCCGTCACACCCTATACTGAGACGTTGGCTCATCGACTCTTCCCTCTAGTGAAATCAGGAGTCCCAGTCGGAATAGAGGGGCGTGGCTATGGACTTTGGCGCCAATCCCAGATATTTTGCAACTGTGAGCTTGCGTCTTGCAATTCACCACGCGGTTTCTCTTGTTGTTTGGCGGTAAACAAGATCAGACACCAGGATCCTCCTCAGGGACCCTGAACTCTCCTCCTTTAGTCCCTGTGTGAGCTCTATATTGGGGGGCTGTGTTTCAAGCGCCCAAACTGGCTGGCATGCTCCAGAGGCACTTTCTTCCTCCCCAACTGTAAGCGGATAGTCAAAAATGGGGGGGGGGGTTATCTTTCACACCAGATCCCCAGTTGAGTACCCTATCCCACTCACGGATCTAGCTCATAGTAGTTGAGAACACACTGCTGTCGCGGGGGTGCTATTTTTCAAGTTACAGCCCCCTGGGGCATGTGCTGCATCTTGCCCTTGGCTGATACAGGGGGGTTCAGGCACCTCTCAACCCTAGAACGTGGCACAGTAAAGGCACCCAACAGATATTTCAATGCAGGGGGCTATCTTTCAAGACCATCCCCTATAGGCATACCATCTGCGGCACCTGCCACGATACAGTGCGGTTCAGACAGGTCTCCGCCTTCGAAAGTGGAAGGGACCCAGCCCTTATACAGTGTTGTTCAGATACCTCTCAGATCTGCATAACATCTCAGACACGGTAAAATTATGGCCTTGATACAGTGCGGTTGAGGCACCTCTCACGCGGCAGCGGGTGGGGTTGTGTCGTGAGCGGGTACCATCCGGGGGTACCTCGCTAGAAACCGACGGGGAACACTCTGGCCTGGATATGGTGAGTGCCCCCATTCACTTCTCCTTCAGCGGGTTGCCCAGCCATACTTTGTCACCCCTGTTGCTCATCTCAGCAGCGCCTCCAAATGTAGCACCTGTTCCCCCCTGCCACAGAAGATCTGGCCACTACACGTGTATTTCCCTGGGTACTGTAGCTCATCTGCTGGTTCAGGAGGTCTAAGTTGCTCCACGGTTGAAGTTTGGGAGCAGCAACAGGACACGCTTTCTTGTGGTTCTTACTGTGCAGCACCTCTATCCCATGAGGATCCTGCTGGATGCAAAATGGTCCCCACAGGCAATACTCCATTCCAATAATCACACACCATAGTTGGTCCAACGGCAGTTTTATTGTACAACAGCATGATCGTCCTCCTGCCCTGGAGCAGACTCCCAGGGTTTGAGGCCCCAAGATCCCTCCCATGCTCCTTAACCCTCTGATAGGGAAAAGGGTATCACACTGTCCCATAATCAGCATGTAAGCTTGTATACCTGGGGGGAAGGGCTTGTAACCCTGCCCCATAACAGGGCAGGTCCAGGTAATAACAGGCATCACACCATATACATGTGACCCAATCAGTACCCTCCCCAGGTTTGACACTACAACTGCTGGTTTAGGCCTGCCCCGGATAAGGCAACAGAGTACCCATTCCAGTCTGCAACTGCATGCTAGGCCCTGCGCAGGAGTTTAACCCCAACACTGCCTGTTCTTATCAGGACTTATAGTTTTGAGGCCAGTAGAAGGCTATAGCCAGGGGCAGCTCTCTCTCACTCTCTCTCGAACAGTGTTGACCCTGATAGTAGAGGGTCTCCTTGGGTGATTCTGATGGTCCTCAGGCCTAGGGGCCTGAGGTGGCACGCTCATCTTGCCATACGAGAGACTCAAAGCCTTATTGCTCAGGAGCTCCAGAGAGTACAACCTCTCTCTTCACCAGCCAGAGCAAGAACCACTAAATTTGGATGCTGTCATGGTCTACCTCTATTGGCTATACACAGATCATGAGTCACCACCACCTTCTGCCACTCACAGAGCAGACAAGGGGGGGACTATTGCCCACAGGATTAGGTAAGGGGACTCTGAGCACTGCTTGATGATATCAGGCTGGAGGCAACGTGCGGTGAAAAAACTTTATTATGGCATAAAAGCAGTGCTCAGAGTTCCCTTACCTACCTCCTGTACTCAGCCGCCGGGACGGACGCACGCGATGGAGCAGTTGAACTTCTTTCCCCACAGCAGCACACCGACATCAGGGCAGCATTGTGAGTATAGACACCCTCTGCCGAGAAGACCCGCTGGGAGCGTGAGACCCGCCAAAGAAGGGACCGCCGGGTGGGACCTACACACCGGTCAGGTTAGAGGTTTCCCTCCCTACAGTGATTTGTCTATGGTGTTTAAACTGCGCTGCTATTACATGACGGATTTATTTCTTCATTAGGGATAGTAACTCCTGCTCATAGATATTATATATCCTGGACCCACCAATTGAATATTGTATGCTTATAAGCCTTCACAGATGTCATTTTAGAGCACCCAGTTAGGGATTGGTTTCCCTTACTAGTTTGCCCACAGGATTAACCTGTTACTCCCTGCAGCTAGCAGGAGTTACATAACAGGCAGGAAAGAAGTGCAGAAAGGGGTACCCTGTTACATATATACATATAAAAATCAGGTAAATACAACCTCAGATGAAAAATAACACGACATATTACACTGTCATGATTTATTTAACAAAAATAAGGCCAAAATGGAGAAGCGGAATTTTGTCTACCATAAATTATTTAAAAATCAAAATCCTCAATGGAATGTTTAAACGCACCAAAAGAACGGAAAACGTTTGAACTAAGAATGATAAGACTCTTTGACACCAAAAAAGAGGACTAATGCGGATATGGGGTTTCTCACACAATATCACAATTGTTTGTAATTATCCTGCCTGACTCTTTATTATCCACATCTCCCCCCCCCCCAAGCATCCCTTCCCCCTCCATGCATTTCCTTGTCACCATTTTATTACCAACCTTCCATGTCTTCAAAAACTTTCTCACCCTACCTTATCTACAGTACATTTCGGTTGTTGTTTTATCCCCTGCTTTAGCTATTTATTCCTTTGTTGAGGAGAAAAATTGATTGGCTCAAGTACTGTACCATGTGAGGGCGGCCATCTTTCTTTTGATGACGTCGTCTTAAAGACAATTGAAGCACAGCCTTTCTGATTGGCTGGCGTCATTACCTTTAAATGATGTCATTAATTTTTTATTAATTTTTTTTAATCCCATGGTTTTTACAGCCCAATCAGGGCCGTGGGAACCATATGATGAAAATGTGACGTGACAGGCCTATAAAAGCCTATGTCGTCTCATTTTAGAGCCAGACGGCGTGGAGGGAGGACCTCCCCTCTAAGAAGATGTCCAGGGCGTGACAGCAGAAGACCCCAGAAGACCCGGAGAAGGTAAAGAAGCCTCAAGACTGACGCAATGGAGTACAAGTACTGTAGAAGAAAAAAGACAAAGACATGTTTTTTTTATTTATGGTTTTTTATTTTATGGTTTTTTATTTTATGGGTTCATGTTTCCTGTGCGTGGATTGGTTCGAGAGCATGCTGTTCCGAGTCGGTGAGTGGGTCATCTAATGGTAAGTAAACAAGAGAAATGTATTTTATTTAGCTTGTACAGGTTTTGATGTTTTTATTTTAATGTGATTGATGTTTTTTTAATGTCCATTTATTGCCCCTGTTTTTATGTATGTCCCTATGGATATACATAATACAGAGCTAATAAAAGCTTGTATTGCTCATGTTTGCTTGCTTTTTTTTGATGCATTTTTAACTGTATTTTGCAGCTCGGTGTGCAAATGTGTTTGCAATAGTTTATTTCAGGGGGGGGAGCTTGCTTTTTAATTGTGGCTTTTTGTTGGTTAGATTTTGTTGATTGATGGTAATTTATTTCTGTTTACTTGTTTTGTTTCTAGGATTTGAATAGTGAATTGTGTAATTGATTTGTATTGTATTGTAATTGATTTGTGAATGGATTGATTGATGGTATTATATTTCTGTTTACTTGTTTAGTTTTTAGGATTTGAATAGTGAATTGTGTAATTGATTTGGATTGTACAGTATTGTAATTGATTTGTGAACGGATTGATGGTATTTATTTATTTTATTTTATTTAGAGCATTGGTTGGCATACTGTAGTGTACAGCACATGATGCACAGATTTTTGCATCATGTACTGTAGACATTGTAAAATAAAATTTTTGTATAGCCATTTGTTAGATATTGATTTGCCAACTGTACTGTACTGTAGGTGATGTGTTCTTGGGAGATGAGATTTATTTTAATTTGCATTGTGTTGTGTTTTTTTGGAGATGTTACTGTATGTGTCAGAATGTATTTGCTATGTATTTTTGGCAACGGAGGACAGATGGGCTTTGCTGGTGGAGGGGACTGTATTTATTTTATTATGCTACTGTAGTAATGTGTTTAATAATGGGCCAAATAATCTATTATCCATATCTTATTTGGCCCATTAATGTAATGTATATGTGTTTGGTGGTGCGGGGGGAGGGGGTGATTTATTTAAATGTACTGTACTGTGTAGTAGGCCACGTTTTAGTTTTTTTACACACAGGGTTTGCACCTGTGCCTTAACCCCTTCATTGCCTTAGCTGGCATTGCATGGCCGCTAAGGTAATGAAGCTGCTTACATTTTTAATTTTTATTTATTGTGTGCGTGAAATGAGCAAAGTTTATTTCAGCCTAGGGGACCCCCTACTTCCTGAGATACAGGCCCCGTTATGGGGTGCCCGTATCCCTCTAGTCCCGCGGTCACGTGACCCACAATTTTAACATGGCGGGGATACCAGCACCTCATAACTGGGCCTGTAACTCGGGAAGTAGGGGGTCCCCGGACCTGAAATCAACTTTGTTCAGCTCAGTAGACCCCCTGCTCATGCACACTATGAATAAAAATAAAATGTAAGCAGCTTCATTACCTTAGCAGCTACCCGCTGAATGAAGCCAACAGCGCAGGTGGGCAGAGATCCTCCCCGTTCCGCCCCTCTGTGGAGCATCAGAAACCGCATCACAATTGTGAGCGGTCTGTGACGCAACGGGAGCAGGCCACCTCCACAAATCCCCTCCCACAAGAGTGAGAGGAGCAGACAGAAGTAATCTACCCCCGATGCGTCTCTCTCCACTGATGGAGCAACGGATGGTATTGGAGGTAAACAAACCCATCTACGGCAACATCCAATCATGAGAGGGGAGGACACATGAGGGACTTATGTTCAGCCACAGTTTCAACGAAAATAAAGTTGTAACTAACAAACATATTATACTATAAACAGCAAAAAAAAATTCAACAGCAAAATAAAATTTCTTAAATAAAAATAAAAAACACAATTTATTATATCATTAATTAAAAACTAACTTAATAGTACAAGAAAAAATTAAAAACAATGAAAAGAATGGGGGAGGCATTATGGGGATGATGACGCTCCTTTGAAGCGCCTGTTGGCTGCCAGTTTTGGCGCGAAAATAAGAAACACAGGTAGGGTATAAAAAGAACTGTTTGTGAGCTATTGCCATACTCCTTGATAAAGTGTACAACCGTACACGAAACGCATAGGAGGTTGCTCTTCTCAGTTTGTTATATGGAATTTCATTAATAAATTATTTTCCTTAACTCTGGGACCCACATCATTGGATTGTGCGCCAGTTCTCTTTTTCTACAGTTGACTGCTATCACTTGGCTGCACATCCTGCAGGAACTTGGAACAGTGCGGTATGTGAGTATTTTTCATTCTGTTTGGAGGGGAACCATCCCTTCTGAGGAGTCACAGGGGTTTCATCATTTACCCCAACTTCAGGGATTATTTGGCCCCACAGAGATGGTTATTTCTTACTAGCCTGATTCCATTTCAACAATTTCATTATGATCTAGCACTGGAGCGCAGTTGTCACTATAATTTCTTTGAGCTCTGGAGACCCCCTGCTACAAAACTGTAATTTTAGAATTTTAATAAAAACCCCGCGATTGCCTGTTAGAGGCGCGCAGTTAGAGTGACTGATTCAGACTCTCTTTCTGCGCGTCTATTACACAAAGGCACACGCCGGTAGCATTCACACAGCAGGTGTCCCTGCATTGGGCATCTAATGCGCCGCAGTAATTTCTTTAAACACACCGAATTTTGTCCCCATTGTGATCACGGTTTCCCGCATTAATTACCATGTAACGTGTTCGAATAATAGCCGCCCCATCAGTATACAGATGTTGCAATCCTTAATGTTTTTAGCCCTGGGTCAAGATGCAGGATAGTGACTACCCTGGCTTCAGAGGATTATTGCTGTGGAGGGTACCATTTGGAAGCTTTGAATCCCTGGAAAGCTAATATGGCAGCACTATCTTTGGAGCCACAGTTTCAAGCTTATTCAGCCTTGGCTCTGGAGACAGTAAGTCTTGCTATATCTATATTGTACAGTATAATTGAGTGTTGTAAGTGCTGTTTGCTGTCAATGAATAGCATTTTCCTAAAACTGTGAAAGACCCCACATAAGCAGATTGTCATGTTCCTGCCTATCTATATGTTAATATATAACAACATGGAGTATGCTATAACTGTGAAATATAATTAGCTGATAGAAAATAAAGAAAAACATAGATACTATTACACTGACATTCCTAGATCTATACAGTATATGTTCTTGCATTGTTACATATGAAAAAACGCAGTGAAAAATATTGTAACTCTGTCTTGTAACTATAAGGAATTTTCAGTGTATTACTGTGTGATAAATTATCATGATTTGCACTGTGTTAACGACAACACAAGTATAGACAGAGTTTTGCCCTGTGTGAGCGTGTTTATCTAAGGCAGGGGTGAGCAAACTTTTTATGACGAATCCCCCTTTTCATCCATGAATTTCTCGCCCCCCAACTTTTGAAGTAATCAGAATCACACGACGTCAGAGCACGTGAGCTGGTTCAGCCAATGAGGGCTAACCAGCTTTGTGATGCCCCCGCCACGCGTCTACAATCTCCTGCAGCCAAGTTCACAAATCGCTTGGGCTGCAGGCGTGCGCGCAGTCAGTATAGTAGTATTGGATCACTGTTTATTTTAGTGTTTGCATCTGGTAATATGTTTTTTTCTGGGGCACAAAGGCAATCCATTTGAGGGGGCATTCATCCACCTCTTTTCTACCTCCCTTCCCTCTCCCCCCCCCCTTTTCTCCCTTCCCCTCCCTTTTTTAAATGTTGCCCAGTAATCGGGGATCCCCATAACCAAACTCAAGGGGGGTACTGATGGATCTCCCCTGCTAATCAATACTCCCAAGTGACCCAAAGTGTCACGGTGGAATAGAATCCCACTGCTGCCACCAGTAAATAAAGCCTGTCACGATGGACGGACCTTATCAACTTATCAACTCAAAATCACTGGGAACTGATTGGAGCAAGATAGCGATAAAATAAACCTGTAAGTTTATTTCTTTTCAGAATAACACACACAGTAAAACAAATAACATGGGATAAAAACACTTACGAGATGGTATAGGGCGAAATATTTGATGCAGGGATAGCAGTTTACCCTTGAATTCAGGACATCATGAACAGCACAGGGATGGGGCTGCAGGCACCTTTTAAAGCTAAGGGACCTGGTTTTTAACATGGTCCTCATCGGATTGACAATTAATTATCTTGCACTTATCAGACATTGCCAGGTATCGTGGGAAATGGTCATAAGGCCAGCCCAGGTAACTCTGAGCATGCTCAGTGAGCAGATAGCACTGCTTAGTAAAAAGGGCCCAGAATATCTGGAGTTCTAACATCTGGCTGAAGTGTCAGTGGACTGTCAAAGCTTTGTCTCAGGGTGTCACCTTTGACAAGCGAAATGGTTATCACCTAGTTGTGAGACCCAGTCTGCATGTTCAATGGGGTGAGTCATAGCCTCTTTGATAAGCATATTGTCTCACCTCTGGTGTTACTTGTCCACAGGGTTCGGGAAGTGTAGGACATCACAAAAGGACTTTAAGTGTTCTCCCCTTGCATACACTTAACCCATCAAAGCTCCATTTGGGGAGCTCTGCCCTATATTATAACTTATAGCAAAAACATTAACAAGTTCTAAAATACATTTTCCAGTGAAGGAATCGCATTTTAGGGCAGGAAACACAGGATTATACACCCAATACAGTTAACCCTTTCCCTCCCAAGATGATTTAGGGGACACACCATTTAAAACCCATTGCAGCTGGAAAATTCAGCTCAGTTGATTTATTTATTTATAAAATGTTTTACCAGGAAGTAATACATTGTGAGTTACCTCTCGTTTTCAAGTATGTCCTGGGCATAGAGTTAAAATGACAAATAGTACATGGTTACAAATACAGTTTCATAAGTGAACAGGGTATACATTCTCTTCCTGGTCCTGCTGGAGCTCCCTGGGGATAGGTGATCATGAGGCAGGGGCCTGCTCCGGCTCCTCCAGGTGCTGGAAGGCCCTGCTACAAGTGGGTGTGCAGCTCATTAGTCTGAATAGGGAACCACCTCCTCCCCCGCCAGAACTTCCCTCCCCTCCCCTCTTCCCTCTCCCCAAGCAGCAGCAGAAACAGTAAAGCGTGCAGCTGCAACATCAATCACTCCGCGGTGCCGCCAAACCTGCAGCATGTTTGATGTCACTGCGCTGTCGCGTGCACCTCCCCTGCCTCTTTGGAGCTATTTCTCTTCAGCCTTCATAACTCCGAAGCCCCGCGCGCACCATGATATTGGCCGCCAGCTAGGGTGACCAGATTTTCAAATGTAAAAACCGGGACACATCAAAAAAAGTATTTATTACAAAAATTACATCACTTAAAAATAAATATTATGATATTTGTCTAATAGCGTCCCCTTTTATGCTACAGTATATTATTAATCTCTCTCTCCCCTCTTCCACAGTCTCACTCTCCTCTCCCCAATTCTCTACTTCTCCCAGTATTTCTCACTCCCCCTCCAGTGTCTCTCTATTCCTCCCCTCAGAGTCTCTCCCTCCCTCACCCACTCTCTCTTTCCCTCACCCCAGTGTGCGTTTCTCTCTCTTTCTCCCTCCCCCTAGTGTCTCTCTCACTCTCTCCTCCCCCTAGTTTCTCTCTCACTCTCCCCTCAATATCTCTCTCTCCCTCCAGCCAATGTGTCTCTTCCTCCCACCAGTGTATTTCTCTCCCTCCCATAAGGTGTTTCCCCTTCCCCCCAGTGTCTTTCTCTCCACCTGCCCCCAATATGTCTCTCACCCCGATGTCGCACTTTCACCCTCCCTCTCCATGTCTCTCTTTCACCCTCTCTCCACCCTCTCCATGTCCCATTTTCACTCTCCCCCTCTCCCTGTAATATTTTTACCCTCCCTCCCTCCCCTCCCTGTCACATTTTCACCCTCCCTCCCTCCCCTCCCTGTCACATTTTCACCCTCCCTCCCTGTCACATTTTCACCCTCTCTCCCTGTCACATTTTCACCCTCCCTCCCTCCTTGTCACATTTTCACCCTCCCTTCCTCCTTGTCACATTTTCACCCTCCCTCCCCTCCCTGTCACATTTTCTCCCTCCCCAACCTGTCACATTTTCACTCTCCCTCCCTCCCCTCTCTTTCACATTTTCACCCTCCCTCCCTATCACATTTTAACCCTCCCTCCCACCCCTCCCTGTCACATTTTCACCCTCCCTCCCACCCCTCCCTGTCACGTTTTCACCCTTCCTCCCACCCCTCCCTGTCACATTTTCACCCTCCCTGTCACATTTTCACCCTCCCTCCCTCCACTCGCTGTCACATCTTCACCCTCCCTGTCACATTTTCACCCTCCCACCCCTCCCTGACACATTTTCACCCTCCCTCCCACCCCTCCCTGTCACATTTTCACCCTCCCTGTCACATTTTCACCATCCCTCCCTCCCTGTCACATTTTCACCCTCCTTCACTCCCCTCCCTGTCACATTTTCACTCTCCCTCCCTCCCCTCCTTTTCACATTTTCACCCTCCCTCCCTGTCACATTTTAACCCTCCCTCCCACCTCTCCCTGTCACATTTTCACCCTCCCTCCCACCCCTCCCTGTCACGTTTTCACCCTTCCTTCCACCCCTCCCTGTCACATTTTCACCCTCCCTGTCACATTTTCACCCTCTCTCCCTCCACTCCCTGTCACATCTTCACCCTCCCTGTCACATTTTCACCCTCCCACACCTCCCTGTCACATTTTCACCCTCCCTGTCACATTATCACCATCCCTCCCTCCCTGTCACATTTTCACCCTCCTTCACTCCCCTCCCTGTCACATTTTCACTCTCCCTCCCTCCCCTCCTTTTCACATTTTCACCCTCCCTCCCTGTCACATTTTAACCCTCCCTCCCACCTCTCCCTGTCACATTTTCACCCTCCCTCCCACCCCTCCCTGTCACGTTTTCACCCTTCCTTCCACCCCTCCCTGTCACATTTTCACCCTCCCTGTCACATTTTCACCCTCTCTCCCTCCACTCCCTGTCACATCTTCACCCTCCCTGTCACATTTTCACCCTCCCACCCCTCCCTGACACATTTTCACCCTCCCTCCCACACCTCCCTGTCACATTTTCACCCTCCCTGTCACATTATCACCATCCCTCCCTCCCTGTCACATTTTCACCCTCCTTCACTCCCCTCCCTGTCACATTTTAACCCTCCCCCTCCCTGTCACATTTTCACCCTCCCCCCACCCCTCCCTGTCACATTTTCACCCTTCCTCCCTCCCCTCCCTGTCACATTTTCACCATCCCTCCCCTCCCTGTCACATTTTCTCCCTCCCCTCCCTGTCACATTTTCACCCTCCCTCCCTCCCCTCCCTGTCACATTTTAACACCCCCTCCCTCCCTGTCACATTTTCAACCTCCCTCCCCTCCCTGTCACATTTTCACCTTCCCTCCATCCCCTCCCTGTCACATTTTCACCCTCCCTCCCCTCCCTGTCACATTTTCACCCTCCCTCCCCTCCCTGTCACATTTTCACCCTCCCTCCCTGTCACATTTCACCCTCCCTTCCTGTCACATTTTCACCCTCCCTCCCACCCCTCCCTGTCACATTTTCACCCTCCCTGTCACATTTTCACCATCCCTCCCTCCCTGTCACATTTTCTCCCTCCCCAACCTGTCACATTTTCACTCTCCCTCCCTCCCCTCCCTTTCACATTTTCACCCTCCCTCCCTATCACATTTTAACCCTCCCTCCCACCCCTCCCTGTCACATTTTCACCCTCCCTCCCACCCCTCCCTGTCACGTTTTCACCCTTCCTCCCAGCCCTCCCTGTCACATTTTCACCCTCCCTCCCTCCACTCGCTGTCACATCTTCACCCTCCCTGTCACATTTTCACCCTCCCACCCCTCCCTGACACATTTTCACCCTCCCTCCCACCCCTCCCTGTCACATTTTCACCCTCCCTGTCACATTTTCACCATCCCTCCCTCCCTGTCACATTTTCACCCTCCTTCACTCCCCTCCCTGTCACATTTTCACTCTCCCTCCCTCCCCTCCTTTTCACATTTTCACCCTCCCTCCCTGTCACATTTTAACCCTCCCTCCCACCTCTCCCTGTCACATTTTCACCCTCCCTCCCACCCCTCCCACCCCTCCCTGTCACGTTTTCACCCTTCCTTCCACCCCTCCCTGTCACATTTTCACCCTCCCTGTCACATTTTCACCCTCTCTCCCTCCACTCCCTGTCACATCTTCACCCTCCCTGTCACATTTTCACCCTCCCACACCTCCCTGTCACATTTTCACCCTCCCTGTCACATTATCACCATCCCTCCCTCCCTGTCACATTTTCACCCTCCTTCACTCCCCTCCCTGTCACATTTTAACCCTCCCCCTCCCTGTCACATTTTCACCCTCCCCCCACCCCTCCCTGTCACATTTTCACCCTTCCTCCCTCCCCTCCCTGTCACATTTTCACCATCCCTCCCCTCCCTGTCACATTTTCTCCCTCCCCTCCCTGTCACATTTTCACCCTCCCTCCCTCCCCTCCCTGTCACATTTTCACACCCCCTCCCTCCCTGTCACATTTTCAACCTCCCTCCCCTCCCTGTCACATTTTCACCTTCCCTCCATCCCCTCCCTGTCACATTTTCACCCTCCCTCCCCTCCCTGTCACATTTTCACCCTCCCTCCCCTCCCTCTCACATTTTCACCCTCCCTCCCTGTCACATTTTCACCCTCCCTTCCTGTCACATTTTCACCCTTCCTCCCTCCTTGTCACATTTTCACCCTCCCTCCCTACCCTCCCTGTCACATTTTCACTCTCCCTCCCTCCCCTCCCTTTCACATTTTCACCCTCCCACCCTGTCACATTTTAACCCTCCCTCCCACCCCTACCTGTCACATTTTCACCCTCCCTCCCACCCCTCCCTGTCACATTTTCACCCTCCCTGTCACATTTTCACCCTCCCTCCCTCCACTCCCTGTCATATCTTCACCCTCCCTGTCACATTTTCACCCTCCCACCCCTCCCTAACTAATTTTCACCCTACCTCCCACCCCTCCCTGTCACATTTTCACACTCCCTGTCACATTTTCACCATCCCTCCCTCCCTGCCACATTTTCACCCTGCCTCCCCTCCCTGTCACATTTTAACCCTCCTTCCCCCCCTGTCACATTTTCACACTACCTCCCACCCCTCCCTGTCACATTTTCACCCTTCCTCCCTCCCCTCCCTGTCACATTTTCACCCTCCCTCCCCTCCCTGTCACATTTTCTCCCTCCCCTCCCTGTCACATTTTCACCCTCCCTCCCTCCCCTCCCTGTCACAATTTCACACCCCCTCCCTCCCTGTCACATTTTCAACCTCCATCCCCTCCCTGTCACATTTTCACCCTCCCTCCCACCCCTCCCTGTCACATTTTCACCCTCCCTCCCACCCCTCCCTGTCACATTTTCTCCCTCCCCTCCCTGTCACATTTTCACCCTCCCTCCCACTCCTCCCCGTCACATTTTCACCCTCTCTCCCACCCCTCCCTGTCACATTTTCACCCTCCCTCCCACCCCTCCCTGTCACATTTTCACCCTCCCTCCCACCCCTCCCTGTCACATTTTCACCCTCCCTCCCACCCCTCCCTGTCACATTTTCACCCTCCTTACCTCCCTGCCACATTTTCAACCTCCCACCCCTCCCTGTCACATTTCCACTCTCCCTCCCACTCCTCCCCGTCACATTTTCACCCTCTCTCCCACCCCTCCCTGTCACATTTTCACCCTCCCTCCCACCCCTCCCTGTCACATTTTCAACCTCCCTCCCACCCCTCCCTGTCACATTTTCACCCTCCCTCCCACCCCTCCCTGTCACATTTTCACCCTTCCTCCCACCCCTTCCTGTCACATTTTCACCCTCCCTCCCACCCCTTCCTGTCACATTTTCACCTTCCCTCCCTCCCCTCCCTGTCACATTTTCACACTCCCTGTCACATTTTCACCATCCCTCCCTCCCTGTCACATTTTCACCCTTCCTCCCACCCCTTCCTGTCACATTTTCACCCTCCCTCCCACCCCTCCCTGTCACATTTTCACCCTCCCTCCCACCCTCCCTGTCACATTTTCACCCTCCCTCCCCTCCCTGTCACATTTTCTCCCTCCCCTCCCTGTCACATTTTCACCCTCCCTCCCTCCCCTCCCTGTCACAATTTCACACCCCCTCCCTCCCTGTCACATTTTCAACCTCCCTCCCCTCCCTGTCACATTTTCACCTTCCCTCCCTCCCTGTCACATTTTCACCCTCCTTCCCTCCCTGCCACATTTTCAACCTCCCACCCCTCCCTGTCACATTTTCACTCTCCCTCCCACTCCTCCCCGTCACATTTTCACCCTCCCTCCCTACCCTCCCTGTCACATTTTCACTCTCCCTCCCTCCCCTCCCTTTCACATTTTCACCCTCCCACCCTGTCACATTTTAACCCTCCCTCCCACCCCTACCTGTCACATTTTCACCCTCCCTCCCACCCCTCCCTGTCACATTTTCACCCTCCCTGTCACATTTTCACCCTCCCTCCCTCCACTCCCTGTCATATCTTCACCCTCCCTGTCACATTTTCACCCTCCCACCCCTCCCTAACTAATTTTCACCCTACCTCCCACCCCTCCCTGTCACATTTTCACACTCCCTGTCACATTTTCACCATCCCTCCCTCCCTGCCACATTTTCACCCTGCCTCCCCTCCCTGTCACATTTTAACCCTCCTTCCCCCCCTGTCACATTTTCACACTACCTCCCACCCCTCCCTGTCACATTTTCACCCTTCCTCCCTCCCCTCCCTGTCACATTTTCACCCTCCCTCCCCTCCCTGTCACATTTTCTCCCTCCCCTCCCTGTCACATTTTCACCCTCCCTCCCTCCCCTCCCTGTCACAATTTCACACCCCCTCCCTCCCTGTCACATTTTCAACCTCCATCCCCTCCCTGTCACATTTTCACCCTCCCTCCCACCCCTCCCTGTCACATTTTCACCCTCCCTCCCACCCCTCCCTGTCACATTTTCTCCCTCCCCTCCCTGTCACATTTTCACCCTCCCTCCCACTCCTCCCCGTCACATTTTCACCCTCTCTCCCACCCCTCCCTGTCACATTTTCACCCTCCCTCCCACCCCTCCCTGTCACATTTTCACCCTCCCTCCCACCCCTCCCTGTCACATTTTCACCCTCCCTCCCACCCCTCCCTGTCACATTTTCACCCTCCTTACCTCCCTGCCACATTTTCAACCTCCCACCCCTCCCTGTCACATTTCCACTCTCCCTCCCACTCCTCCCCGTCACATTTTCACCCTCTCTCCCACCCCTCCCTGTCACATTTTCACCCTCCCTCCCACCCCTCCCTGTCACATTTTCAACCTCCCTCCCACCCCTCCCTGTCACATTTTCACCCTCCCTCCCACCCCTCCCTGTCACATTTTCACCCTTCCTCCCACCCCTTCCTGTCACATTTTCACCCTCCCTCCCACCCCTTCCTGTCACATTTTCACCTTCCCTCCCTCCCCTCCCTGTCACATTTTCACACTCCCTGTCACATTTTCACCATCCCTCCCTCCCTGTCACATTTTCACCCTTCCTCCCACCCCTTCCTGTCACATTTTCACCCTCCCTCCCACCCCTCCCTGTCACATTTTCACCCTCCCTCCCACCCTCCCTGTCACATTTTCACCCTCCCTCCCCTCCCTGTCACATTTTCTCCCTCCCCTCCCTGTCACATTTTCACCCTCCCTCCCTCCCCTCCCTGTCACAATTTCACACCCCCTCCCTCCCTGTCACATTTTCAACCTCCCTCCCCTCCCTGTCACATTTTCACCTTCCCTCCCTCCCTGTCACATTTTCACCCTCCTTCCCTCCCTGCCACATTTTCAACCTCCCACCCCTCCCTGTCACATTTTCACTCTCCCTCCCACTCCTCCCCGTCACATTTTCACCCACTCTCCCACCCCTCCCTGTCACATTTTCACCCTCCCTCCCACCCCTCCCTGTCACATTTTCACCCTCCCTCCCACCCTCCCTGTCACATTTTCACCCTTCCTCCCACCCCTTCCTGTCACATTTTCACCCTCCCTCCCACCCTTTCCTGTCACATTTTCACCTTACTTCCCTCCCCTCCCTGTCACATTTTAACCCTTCCTCCCTCCCCTCCATGTCACATTTTCACCCTCCCTCCCTCTCCTCCCTGTCACATTTTCACCCTCCCTCCCCTCCCTGTCACATTTTCACCCTCCCCTCCCTGTCACATTTTCACCCTCCTTCCTTCCCTGACACATTTTCACCCTCCCTCCCTCCCCTCCCTGTCATATTTTCACGCTCCCTCCCTCCCCTCCCTGTCACATTTTCACCCTCCCCTCCCTGTCACATTTTCAACCTCCCTCCCCTCCCTGTCACATTTTCACCTTCCCTCCCTCCCTGTCACATTTTCACCCTCCTTCCCTCCCTGCCACATTTTCAACCTCCCACCCTCCCTGTCACATTTTCACTCTCCCTCCCACTCCTCCCCGTCACATTTTCACCCTCTCTCCCACCCCTCCCTGTCACATTTTCACCCTCCCTCCCACCCCTCCCTGTCACATTTTCACCCTCCCTCTCACCCCTCCCTGTCACATTTTCACCCTTCCTCCCACCCCTTCCTGTCACATTTTCACCCTCCCTCCCACCCCTTCCTGTCACATTTTCACCTTCCCTCCCTGCCCTCCCTGTCACATTTTAACCCTTCCTCCCTCCCCTCCATGTCACATTTTCACCCTCCCTCCCTCTCCTCCCTGTCACATTTTCACCCTCCCTCCCCTCCCTGTCACATTTTCACCCTCCCCTTCCTGTCACATTTTCACCCTCCTTCCTTCCCTGTCACATTTTCACCCTACCTCCCTCCCTCCCCTCCCTGTCATATTTTCACCCTCCCTCCCCTCCCTGTCACATTTTCACCCTCCCTCCCCTCCCTGTCACATTTTCACCCTCCCTCCCTGTCACATTTTCACCCTCCCTTCCTGTCACATTTTCACCCTCCCTCCCTCCATGTCACATTTTCACCCTCCCTCCCTACCCTCCCTGTCACATTTCACTCTCCCTCCCTCCCCTCCCTTTCACATTTTCACCCTCCCACCCTGTCACATTTTAACCCTCCCTCCCACCCCTACCTGTCACATTTTCACCCTCCCTCCCACCCCTCCCTGTCACATTTTCACCCTCCCTGTCACATTTTCACCCTCCCTCCCTCCACTCCCTGTCATATCTTCACCCTCCCTGTCACATTTTCACCCTCCCACCCCTCCCTAACACATTTTCACCCTACCTCCCACCCCTCCCTGTCACATTTTCACACTCCCTGTCACATTTTCACCATCCCTCCCTCCCTGCCACATTTTCACACTGCCTCCCCTCAATGTCACATTTTAAACCCTCCTTCCCTCCCTGTCACATTTTCACACTACCTCCCACCCCTCCCTGTCACATTTTCACCCTTCCTCCCTCCCCTCCCTGTCACATTTTCACCCTCCCTCCCCTCCCTGTCGCATTTTCTCCCTCCCCTCCCTGTCACATTTTCACCCTCCCTCCCTCCCCTCCCTGTCACAATTTCACACCCCCTCCCTCCCTGTCACATTTTCAACCTCCATCCCCTCCTTGTCACATTTTCACCCTCCCTCCCACCCCTCCCTGTCACATTTTCACCCTCCCTCCCACCCCTCCCTGTCACATTTTCACCCTCCCTCCCACCCCTCCCTGTCACATTTTCACCCTCCCTCCCCTCCCTGTCACATTTTCTCCCTCCCCTCCCTGTCACATTTTAACCCTCCCTCCCTCCCCTCCCTGTCACAATTTCACACCCCCCTCCCTCCCTGTCACATTTTCAACCTCCCTCCCCTCCCTGTCACATTTTCACCTTCCCTCCCTCCCTGTCACATTTTCACCCTCCTTACCTCCCTGCCACATTTTCAACCTCCCACCCCTCCCTTTCACATTTTCACTCTCCCTCCCACTCCTCCCCGTCACATTTTCACCCTCTCTCCCACCCCTCCCTGTCACATTTTCACCCTCCCTCCCACCCCTCCCTGTCACATTTTCACCCTCCCTCCCACCCCTCCCTGTCACATTTTCACCCTTCCTCCCACCCCTTCCTGTCACATTTTCACCTTCCCTCCCTCCCCTCCCTGTCACATTTTCACACTCCCTGTCACATTTTCACCATCCCTCAATCCCTGTCACATTTTCACCCTTCCTCCCACCCCTTCCTGTCACATTTTCACCCTCCCTCCCACCCCTCCCTGTCACATTTTCACCCTCCCTCCCACCCCTCCCTGTCACATTTTCACCCTCCCTCCCCTCCCTGTCACATTTTCTCCCTCCCCTCCCTGTCACATTTTCACCCTCCCTCCCTCCCCTCCCTGTCACAATTTAACACCCCCTCCCTCCCTGTCACATTTTCAACCTCCCTCCCCTCCCTGTCACATTTTCACCTTCCCTCCCTCCCTGTCACATTTTCACCCTCCTTCCCTCCCTGCCACATTTTCAACCTCCCACCCCTCCCTGTCACATTTTCACTCTCCCTCCCACTCCTCCCCGTCACATTTTCACCCACTCTCCCACCCCTCCCTGTCACATTTTCACCCTCCCTCCCACCCCTCCCTGTCACATTTTCACCCTCCCTCCCCTCCCTGTCACATTTTCTCCCTCCCCTCCCTGTCACATTTTCACCCTCCCTCCCTCCCCTCCCTGTCACAATTTAACACCCCCTCCCTCCCTGCCACATTTTCAACCTCCCACCCCTCCCTGTCACATTTTCACTCTCCCTCCCACTCCTCCCCGTCACATTTTCACCCTCTCTCCCACCCCTCCCTGTCACATTTTCACCCTCCCTCCCACCCCTCCCTGTCACATTTTCACCCTCCCTCCCACCCCTCCCTGTCACATTTTCACCCTTCCTCTTACCCCTTCCTGTCACATTTTCACCCTCCCTCCCACCCCTTCCTGTCACATTTTCACCTTCCCTCCCTCCCCTCCCTGTCACATTTTAACCCTTCCTCCCTCCCCTCCATGTCACATTTTCACCCTCCCTCCCTCTCCTCCCTGTCACATTTTCACCCTCCCTCCCCTCCCTGTCACATTTTCACCCTCCCCTCCCTGTCACATTTTCACCCTCCTTCCTTCCCTGTCACATTTTCACCCTCCCTCCCTCCCCTCCCTGTCATATTTTCACGCTCCCTCCCTCCCCTCCCTGTCACATTTTCACCCTCCCCTCCCTGTCACATTTTCACCCACCCACCCCTCCCTGTCACATTTTCACCTTCCCTCCCTCCCTGTCATATTTTCACCCTCCCTCCCACCCCTCCCTGTCACATTTTCACACTCCCTCCCTGTCACATTTTCACCCTCCTTCCCTGTCACATTTTCACCCTCCTTCCCTCCCTGTCACATTTTCACCCACCCTCCCTCCCCTCCCTGTCACATTTTCACCGCCCCTCCCCTCCCTGTCACATTTTAACCCTCCCTCCCCTCCCTGTCACATTTTCACCCTCCCTCCCCTCCCTGCCACATTTTCACTTCCCCTACCTGTCACATTTTCACCTTCCCTCTCACCCCTCCCTGTCACATTTTCACCTTCCCTCCCACCCCTTCCTGTCACATTTTCACCTTCCCTCCTTCCCCTCCCTGTCACATTTTCACCCTCCCCTCCCTGTCACATTATCAACCTCCCTCCCCTCCCTGTCACATTTTCACCTTCCCTCCCTCCCTGTCACATTTTCACCCTCCTTCCCTCCCTGCCACATTTTCAACCTCCCACCCCTCCCTGTCACATTTTCACTCTCCCTCCCACTCCTCCCCGTCACATTTTCACCCTCTCTCCCACCCCTCCCTGTCACATTTTCACCTTCCCTCCCACCCCTTCCTGTCACATTTTCACCTTCCCTCCTTCCCCTCCCTGTCACATTTTCACCCTCCCCTCCCTGTCACATTATCAACCTCCCTCCCCTCCCTGTCACATTTTCACCTTCCCTCCCTCCCTGTCACATTTTCACCCTCCTTCCCTCCCTGCCACATTTTCAACCTCCCACCCCTCCCTGTCACATTTTCACTCTCCCTCCCACTCCTCCCCGTCACATTTTCACCCTCTCTCCCACCCCTCCCTGTCACATTTTCACCCTCCCTCCCACCCCTCCCTGTCACATTTTCACCCTCCCTCCCACCCCTCCCTGTCACATTTTCACCCCTTCCTCCCACCCCTTCCTGTCACATTTTCACCCTCCCTCCCACCCCTTCCTGTCACATTTTCACCCTCCCTCCCACCCCTTCCTGTCACATTTTCACCTTCCCTCCCTCCCCTCCCTGTCACATTTTAACCCTTCCTCCCTCCCCTCCATGTCACATTTTCACCCTCCCTCCCTCTCCTCCCTGTCACATTTTCACCCTCCCTCCCCTCCCTGTCACATTTTCACCCTCCCCTTCCTGTCACATTTTCACCCTCCTTCCTTCCCTGTCACATTTTCACCCTACCTCCCTCCCTCCCCTCCCTGTCATATTTTCACCCTCCCTCCCCTCCCTGTCACATTTTCACCCTCCCTCCCCTCCCTGTCACATTTTCACCCTCCCTCCCTGTCACATTTTCACCCTCCCTTCCTGTCACATTTTCACCCTCCCTCCCTCCATGTCACATTTTCACCCTCCCTCCCTACCCTCCCTGTCACATTTTCACTCTCCCTCCCTCCCCTCCACATTTTCACCCTCCCACCCTGTCACATTTTAACCCTCCCTCCCACCCCTACCTGTCACATTTTCACCCTCCCTCCCACCCCTCCCTGTCACATTTTCACCCCTCCCCTGTCACATTTTCACCCTCCCTCCCTCCACTCCCTGTCATATCTTCACCCTCCCTGTCACATTTTTACCCTCCCACCCCTCCCTAACACATTTTCACCCTACCTCCCACCCCTCCCTGTCACATTTTCACACTCCCTGTCACATTTTCACCATCCCTCCCTCCCTGCCACATTTTCACACTGCCTCCCCTCCCTGTCACATTTTAAACCCTCCTTCCCCCCCTGTCACATTTTCACACTACCTCCCACCCCTCCCTGTCACATTTTCACCCTTCCTCCCTCCCCTCCCTGTCACATTTTCACCCTCCCTCCCCTCCCTGTCGCATTTTCTCCCTCCCCTCCCTGTCACATTTTCACCCTCCCTCCCTCCCCTCCCTGTCACAATTTCACACCCCCTCCCTCCCTGTCACATTTTCAACCTCCATCCCCTCCTTGTCACATTTTCATCCTCCCTCCCACCCCTCCCTGTCACATTTTCACCCTCCCTCCCACCCCTCCCTGTCACATTTTCACCCTCCCTCCCCTCCCTGTCACATTTTCTCCCTCCCCTCCCTGTCAAATTTTCACCCTCCCTCCCTCCCCTCCCTGTCACAATTTCACACCCCCTCCCTCCCTGTCACATTTTCAACCTCCCTCCCCTCCCTGTCACATTTTCACCTTCCCTCCCTCCCTGTCACATTTTCACCCTCCTTACCTCCCTGCCACATTTTCAACCTCCCACCCCTCCCTGTCACATTTTCCCTCTCCCTCCCACTCCTCCCCGTCACATTTTCACCCTCTCTCCCACCCCTCCCTGTCACATTTTCACCCTCCCTCCCACCCCTCCCTGTCACATTTTAACCCTCCCTCCCACCCCTCCCTGTCACATTTTCACCCTTCCTCCCACCCCTTCCTGTCACATTTTCACCTTCCCTCCCTCCCTGTCACATTTTCACCCTCCTTCCCTCCCTGCCACATTTTCAACCTCCCACCCCTCCCTGTCACATTTTCACTCTCCCTCCCACTCCTCCCCGTCACATTTTCACCCTCTCTCCCACCCCTCCCTGTCACATTTTCACCCTCCCTCCCACCCCTCCCTGTCACATTTTCACCCTCCCTCCCACCCCTCCCTGTCATATTTTCACCCTTCCTCCCACCCCTTCCTGTCACATTTTCACCCTCCCTCCCACCCCTTTCTGTCACATTTTCACCTTCCCTCCCTCCCCTCCCTGTCACATTTTAACCCTTCCTCCCTCCCCTCCATGTCACATTTTCACCCTCCCTCCCTCTCCTCCCTGTCACATTTTCACCCTCCCCTCCCTGTCACATTTTCACCCTCCTTCCTTCCCTGTCACATTTTCACCCTCCCCTCCCTGTCACATTTTCACCCACCCACCCCTCCCTCTCACATTTTCACCTTCCCTCCCTCCCTGTCATATTTTCAACCTCCCTCCCACCCCTCCATGTCACATTTTCACACTCCCTCCCTGTCACATTTTCACCCTCCTTCCCTGTCACATTTTCACCCTCCTTGCCTCCCTGTCACATTTTCACCCTCCCCTCCCTGTCACATTTTCACCCACCCTCCCTCCCCTCCCTGTCACATTTTCACCGCCCCTCCCCTCCCTGTCACATTTTAACCCTCCCTCCCCTCCCTGTCACATTTTCACCCTCCCTCCCCTCCCTGCCACATTTTCACTTCCCCTACCTGTCACATTTTCACCTTCCCTCTCACCCCTCCCTGTCACATTTTCACCTTCCCTCCCACCCCTCCCTGTCACATTTTCACCTTCCCTCCTTCCCCTCCCTGTCACATTTTCACCCTCCTTTACTCCCCTCCCTGTCACATTTTCACCCTCCCTCCCCTCCCTGTCACATTTCACCCTCCCTCCCTCTGCTCCCTGTCACATTTTCACCCTCCCTCCCCTCCCTGTCACATTTTCACCTTCCCTCCCTCCCTGTCACATTTTCACCCTCCTTCCCTCCCTGCCACATTTTCACCCTCCTTCACTCATCTCCCTGTCACATTTTAACCCTCCCCCTCCCTGTCACATTTTCACCCTCCCCCATCCCTCCCTGTCACATTTTCACCCTTCCTCCCTCCCCTCCCTGTCACATTTTCACCATCCCTCCCCTCCCTGTCACATTTTCTCCCTCCCCTCCCTGTCACATTTTCACCCTCCCTCCCTCCCCTCCCTGTCACATTTTCACACCCCCTCCCTCCCTGTCACATTTTCAACCTCCCTCCCCTCCCTGTCACATTTTCACCTTCCCTCCATCCCCTCCCTGTCACATTTTCACCCTCCCTCCCACCCCTCCCGGTCACATTTTCACCCTCCCTCCCCTCCCTGTCACATTTTCACCCTTCCTCCCACCCCTTCCTGTCACATTTTCACCCTCCCTCCCTGTCACATTTTCACCCTCCCTCCCTACCCTCCCTGTCACATTTTCACTCTCCCTCCCTCCCCTCCCTACCACATTTTCACCCTCCCACCCTGTCACATTTTAACCCTCCCTCCCACCCCTACCTGTCACATTTTCACCCTCCCTCCCACCCCTCCCTGTCACATTTTCACCCTCCTTGTCACATTTTCACCCTCCCTCCCTCCACTCCCTGTCATATCTTCACCCTCCCTGTCACATTTTCACCCTCCCACCCCTCCCTAACACATTTTCACCCTACCTCCCACCCCTCCCTGTCACATTTTCACACTCCCTGTCACATTTTCACCATCCCTCCCTTCCTGCCACATTTTCACCCTGCCTCCCCTCCCTGTCACATTTTAACCCTCCTTCCCCCCTGTCACATTTTCACACTACCTCCCACCCCTCCCTGTCACATTTTCACCCTTCCTCCCTCCCCTCCCTGTCACATTTTCACCCTCCCTCCCCTCCCTGTCACATTTTCTCCCTCCCCTCCCTGTCACATTTTCACCCTCCCTCCCTCCCCTCCCTGTCACATTTTCACCCTCCCTCCCTCCCCTCCCTGTCACAATTTCACACCCCCTCCCTCCCTGTCACATTTTCAACCTCCCTCCCCTCCCTTTCACATTTTCACCTTCCCTCCATCCCCTCCCTGTCACATTTTCACCCTCCCTCCCACCCCTCCCTGTCACATTTTCACCCTCCCTCCCACCCCTCCCTGTCACATTTTCACACTCCCTCCCACTCCTCCCCGTCACATTTTCACCCTCTCTCCCACCCCTCCCTGTCACATTTTCACCCTCCCTCCCACCCCTCCCTGTCACATTTTCACCCTCCCTCCCACCCCTCCCTGTCACATTTTCACCCTTCCTCCCACCCCTTCCTGTCACATTTTCACCCTCCCTCCCACCCCTTCCTGTCACATTTTCACCTTCCCTCCCTCCCCTCCCTGTCACATTTTAACCCTTCCTCCCTCCCCTCCATGTCACATTTTCACCCTCCCTCCCTCTCCTCCCTGTCACATTTTCAACCTCCCTCCCCTCCCAGTCACATTTTCACCCTCCCCTCCCTGTCACATTTTCACCCTCCTTCCTTCCCTGTCACATTTTCACCCTCCCTCCCTCCCCTCACTGTCATATTTTCACGCTCCCTCCCTCCCCTCCCTGTCACATTTTCACCCTCCCCTCCCTGTCACATTTTAACCCTCCTTCCCTCCCTGTCACATTTTCACCCACCCACCCCTCTCTGTCACATTTTCACCTTCCCTCCCTCCCTGTCATATTTTCACCCTCCCTCCCACCCCTCCCTGTCACATTTTCACACTCCCTCCCTGTCACATTTTCACCCTCCTTCCCTGTCACATTTTCACCCTCCTTCCCTCCCTGTCACATTTTCACCCACCCTCCCTCACCTCCCTGTCACAAATTCACCCTCATTCCCTCCCCTCCCTGTCACATTTTCACCCTCCCCTCCCTGTCACATTTTCACCCTCCATCCCCTCCCTGTCACATTGTCACCCACTCTCCCTCCCCTCCCTGTCACATTTTCACCGCCCCTCCCTCCCTGTCACATTTTCACCCTCCCTCCCTCTGCTCCCTGTCACATTTTATCCCTCCCTCTGCTCCCTGTCACATTTTATCCCTCCCTCCCCTCCCTGTCACATTTTCACCTTCCCTCCCTCCCTGTCACATTTTCACCTTCCCTCCCTCCCTGTCACATTTTCACCCTCCTTCCCTCCCTGTCACATTTTCACCCACCCACCCCTCCCTGTCACATTTTCACCTTCCCTCCCTCCCTGTCATATTTTCACCCTCCCTCCCACCCCTCCCTGTCACATTTTCACCCTCCCTCCCACCCCTCCCTGTCACATTTTCACCCTCTCTCCCTGTCACATTTTCACCCTCCCTCCTTGTCACATTTTCACCCTCCCTCCCTCCTTGTCACATTTTCACCCTCCCTCCCCTTCCTGTCACATTTTCTCCCTCCCCAACCTGTCACATTTTCACTCTCCCTCCTCCCCTCCCTTTCACATTTTCACCCTCCCTCCCTATCACATTTTAACCCTCCCTCACACCCCTCCCTGTCACATTTTCACCCTCCCTCCCACCCCTCCCTGTCACGTTTTCACCTCCCTCCCACCCCTCCCTGTCACGTTTTCACCCTTCCTCCCACCCCTCCCTGTCACATTTCACCCTCCCTGTCACATTTTCACCCTCCCTCCCTCCACTCGCTGTCACATCTTCACCCTCCCTGTCACATTTTCACCCTCCCACCCCTCCCTGACACATTTTCACCCTCCCTCCCACCCCTCCCTGTCACATTTTCACCCTCCCTGTCACATTTTCACCATCCCTCCCTCCCTGTCACATTTTCACCCTCCTTCACTCGCCTCCCTGTCACATTTTCACTCTCCCTCCCCCCCCTCCCTTTCACATTTTCACCCTCCCTCCCTGTCACATTTTAACCCTCCCCCCACCCCTCCCTGTCACATTTTCACCCTTCCTCCCTCCCCTCCCTGTCACATTTTCACCATCCCTCCCCTCCCTGTCACATTTTCTCCCTCCCCTCCCTGTCACATTTTCACCCTCCCTCCCTCCCCTCCCTGTCACATTTTCACACCCCCTCCCTCCCTGTCACATTTTCAACCTCCCTCCCCTCCCTGTCACATTTTCACCTTCCCTCCATCCCCTCCCTGTCACATTTTCACCCTCCCTCCCCTCCCTGTCACATTTCACCCTCCCTCCCCTCCCTGTCACATTTTCACCCTCCCTCCCTGTCACATTTTCACCCTCCCTTCCTGTCACATTTTCACCCTCCCTCCCTCCTTGTCACATTTTCACCCTCACTCCCTACCCTCCCTGTCACATTTTCACTCTCCCTCCCTCCCCTCCCTTTCACATTTTCACCCTCCCACCCTGTCACATTTTCACCCTCCCTCACACCCCTCCCTGTCACATTTTCACCCTCCCTGTCACATTTTCACCCTCCCTCCCTCCACTCCCTGTCATATCTTCACCCTCCCTGTCACATTTTCACCCTCCCACCCCTCCCTAACACATTTTCACCCTACCTCCCACCCCTCCCTGTCACATTTTCACACTCCCTGTCACATTTTCACCCTCCCCTCCCTGCCACATTTTCACCCTGCCTCCCCTCCCTGTCACATTTTAACCCTCCTTCCCCCCTGTCACATTTTCACACTACCTCCCACCCCTCCCTGTCACATTTTCACCCTTCCTCCCTCCCCTCCCTGTCACATTTTCACCCTCCCTCCCCTCCCTGTCACATTTTCTCCCTCCCCTCCCTGTCACATTTTCACCCTCCCTCCCTCCCCTCCCTGTCACAATTTCACACCCCCTCCCTCCCTGTCACATTTTCAACCTCCATCCCCTCTCTGTCACATTTTCACCCTCCCTCCCACCCCTCCCTGTCACATTTTCACCCTCCCTCCCACCCCTCCCTGTCACATTTTCACCCTCCCTCCCACCCCTCCCTGTCACATTTTCACCCTCCCTCCCACCCCTCCCTGTCACATTTTCACCCTCCCTCCCCTCCCTGTCACATTTCTCCCTCCCCTCCCTGTCACATTTTCACCCTCCCTACCCTCCCTGTCACAATTTCACACCCCCTCCCTCCCTGTCACATTTTCAACCTCCCTCCCCTCCCTGTCACATTTTCACCTTCCCTCCCTCCCTGTCACATTTTCACCCTCCTTACCTCCCTGCCACATTTTCAACCTCCCACCCCTCCCTGTCACATTTTCACTCTCCCTCCCACTCCTCCCTGTCACATTTTCACCCTCCCTCCCACCCCTTCCTATCACATTTTCACCTTCCCTTCCTATCACATTTTCACCTTCCCTCCCTCCCCTCCTGTCACATTTTCACACTCCCTGTCACATTTTCACCATCCCTCCCTCCCTGCCACATTTTCACCCTGCCTCCCTCCCTGTCACATTTTAACCCTCCTTCCCCCCCTGTCACATTTTCACACTACCTCCACCCCTGTCACATTTCACACTACCTCCCACCCCTCCCTGTCACACTTTCACCCTTCCTCCTCCCTCCCTGTCACATTTTCACCCTCCTCCCCTCCATGTCACATTTTCTCCCTCCCCTCCTGTCACATTTTCACCCTCCCTCCCTCCCTCCTGTCACAATTTCACACCCCCTCCCTCCCTGTCACATTTAACCTCCATCCCCTCCTTGTCACATTTTCACCCTCCTCCCACCCCTCCCTTCACATTTTCACCCTCCTCCCACCCCTCCCTGTCACATTTTCACCCTCCCTCCCCTCCTGTCACATTTCTCCTCCCCTCCTGTCACATTTTCACCCTCCTCCCTCCCCTCCCTGTCACAATTTCACACCCCCTCCTCCCTGTCACATTTTCAACCTCCCTCCCCTCCCTGTCACATTTTCACCTTCCTCCCTCCCTGTCACATTTTCACCCTCCTTACCTCCCTGCCACATTTTCAACCTCCCACCCCTCCCTGTCACATTTTCACTCTCCCACCCACTCCTCCCCGTCACATTTTCACCCTCTCTCCCACCCTCCCTGTCACATTTTCACCCTCCTCCCACCCCTCCCTGTCACATTTTCACCCTCCCTCCCACCCCTCCCTGTCACATTTTCACCCTTCCTCCCACCCCTTCCTGTCACATTTTCACCTTCCCTCCCTCCCCTCCCTGTCACATTTTCACACTCCCTGTCACATTTTCACCATCCCTCCCTCCCTGTCACATTTTCACCCTTCCTCCCACCCTTCCTGTCACATTTTCACCCTCCCTCCCACCCCTCCCTGTCACATTTTCACCCTCCCTCCCACCCCTCCCTGTCACATTTTCACCCTCCCTCCCACCCCTCCCTGTCACATTTTCACCCTCCCTCCCACCCCTCCCTGTCACATTTTCACCCTCCCTCCCCTCCCTGTCACATTTTCTCCCTCCCCTCCCTGTCACATTTTCACCCTCCTCCCTCCCCTCCTGTCACAATTTCACACCCCCTCCTCCCTGTCACATTTTCACCTCCCTCCCCTCCCTGTCACATTTTCACCTTCCCTCCCTCCCTGTCACATTTTCACCCTCCTTCCCTCCCTGCCACATTTTCAACCTCCCACCCCTACCTGTCACATTTTCACTCTCCCTCCCACTCCTCCCCGTCACATTTTCACCCTCTCTCCCACCCCTCCCTGTCACATTTTCACCCTCCCTCCCACCCCTCCCTGTAACATTTTCACCCTCCCTCCCACCCCTCCCTGTCATATCTTCACCCTCCCTGTCACATTTTCACCCTCCCACCCTCCCTAACACATTTTCACCCTACCTCCCACCCCTCCCTGTCACATTTTCACACTCCCTGTCACATTTTCACCCTCCCCTCCCTGCCACATTTTCACCCTGCCTCCCCTCCCTGTCACATTTTAACCCTCCTTCCCCCCCTGTCACATTTTCACACTACCTCCCACCCCTCCCTGTCACATTTTCACCCTTCCTCCCTCCCCTCCCTGTCACATTTTCACCCTCCCTCCCCTCCCTGTCACATTTTCTCCCTCCCCTCCTGTCACATTTTCACCCTCCCTCCCTCCCCTCCCTGTCACAATTTCACACCCCACCCTCCCTGTACATTTTCAACCTCCATCCCCTCTTGTACATTTTCACCTCCCTCCCACCCCCTCCCTGTCACATTTTCACCCTCCCTCCCACCCCTCCCTGTCACATTTTCACCCTCCCTCCCACCCCTCCCTGTCACATTTTCACCCTCCCTCCCCTCCCTGTCACATTTCTCCTCCCTCCCTGTCACATTTATCAACATCCCTCCCTACCCTCCCTGTCACAATTTCACACCCCCTCCCTCCCTGTCACATTTTCAACCTCCCTCCCCTCCCTGTCACATTTTCACCTTCCCTCCCTCCCTGTCACATTTTCACCCTCCTTACCTCCCTGCCACATTTTCAACCTCCCACCCCTCCCTGTCACATTTTCACTCTCCCTCCCACTCCTCCCTGTCACATTTTCACCCTCCCTCCACCCCTCCCTGTCACATTTTCACCCTCCCTCCCACCCTTCCTGTCACATTTTCACCTTCCCTCCCTCCCCTCCCTGTCACATTTTCACACTCCCTGTCACATTTTCACCATCCCTCCCTCCCTGCCACATTTTCACCCTGCCTCCCCTCCCTGTCACATTTTAACCCTCCTTCCCCCCCTGTCACATTTTCACACTACATCCCACCCCTCCCTGTCACACTTTCACCCTTCCTCCCTCCCCTCCCTGTCACATTTTCACCCTCCCTCCCCTCCCTGTCACATTTTCTCCCTCCCCTCCCTGTCACATTTTCACCCTCCATCCCTCCCCTCCTGTCACAATTTCACACCCCCTCCCTCCCTGTCACATTTTCAACCTCCATCCCCTCCCTGTCACATTTCACCCTCCCTCCCACCCCTCCTGTCACATTTTCACCCTCCTCCCACCCCTCCCTGTCACATTTTCCCCCTCCCTCCCCTCCCTGTCACATTTTCTCCCTCCCCTCCCTGTCACATTTTCACCCTCCCTCCCTCCCCTCCCTGTCACAATTTCACACCCCCTCCCTCCCTGTCACATTTTCAACCTCCCTCCCCTCCCTGTCACATTTTCACCTTCCCTCCTCCCTGTCACATTTCACCCTCCTTCCCTCCCTGCCACATTTTCACCCTCCTTCACTCCCCTCCTGTCACATTTTCACCCTTCCTCCCACCCCTTCCTGTCACATTTTCACCCCTCCCTCCCACCCCTTCCTGTCACATTTTCACCCTCCCCTCCACCCCTTCCTGTCACAGTTTCACCTTCCCTACCTCCCCTCCCTGTCACGATTTTAACCCTTCCTCCCTCCCCTCCATGTCACATTTCACCCTCCCTCCCCTCCCTGTCACATTTTAACCCTCCCACTCCTCCCCGTCACATTTTCACCCTCTCTCCCACCCCTCCCTGTCAACATTTCACCCTCCCTCCCACCCCTCCCTGTCACATTTTCACCCTCCCTCCCACCCCTCCCTGTCACATTTTCACCCTCCCTCCCACCCCTCCCTGTCACATTTTCACCCTTCCTCCCACCCCTTCCTGTCACATTTTTCACCCTCCCTCCCACCCCTTCCTGTCACATTTTCACCTTCCTCCCTCCCCTCCCTGTCACATTTTACCCTTCCTCCTCCCCTCCATGTCACATTTTCACCCTCCCTCCCCTCCCTGTCACATTTTCACCCTCCCTCCCCTCCCTGTCACATTTTCACCTTCCCTCCCTCCCTGTCACATTTTCACCCTCCTTCCCTCCCTGCCACATTTTCACCCTCCTTCACTCCCCTCCCTGTCACATTTTCACCCTTCCTCCCTCCCTCCCTGTCACATTTTCACCATCCCTCCCCTCCCTGTCACATTTTCTCCCTCTCCTCCCTGTCACTTTTTCACCCTCCCTCCCTCCCCTCCCTGTCACATTTTCACACCCTCTCCCTCCCTGTCACATTTCACCTCCCTCCCCTCCCTGTCACATTTTCACCTTCCCTCCATCCCCTCCCTGTCACATTTTCACCCTCCTCCCCTCCCTGTCACATTTTCACCCTCCCTCCCCTCCCTGTCACATTTTCACCCTCCCTCCCTGTCACATTTTCACCCTCCTCCCTACCCTCCCTGTCACATTTTCACTCTCCCTCCCTCCCCTCCCTATCACATTTCACCCTCCCACCCTGTCACATTTTAACCCTCCCTCCCACCCCTACCTGTCACATTTTCACCCTCCCTCCCACCCCTCCCTGTCACATTTTCACCCTCCTTGTCACATTTTCACCCTCCCGCCTTCCACTCCCTGTCATATCTTCACCCTCCCTGTCACATTTTCACCCTCCCACCCCTCCCTAACACATTTTCACCCTACCTCCCACCCCTCCCTGGTCACATTTTCACACTCCCTGTCACATTTTCACCATCCCTCCCTCCCTGCCACATTTTCACCCTGCCTCCCCTCCCTGTCACATTTTAACCCTCCTTCCCCCCTGTCACATTTTCACACTACCTCCCACCCCTCCCTGTCACATTTTCACCCTTCCTCCCTCCCCTCCCTGTCACATTTTCACCCTCCCTCCCCTCCCTGTCACATTTTCTCCCTCCCCTCCCTGTCACATTTTCCACCCTCCCTCCCTCCCGCTCCCTGTCACAATTTCACACCCCCTCCCTCCCTGTCACATTTTCAACCTCCTCCCTCCCTTTCACATTTTCACTTCCCTCCATCCCCTCCCTGTCACATTTTCACCCTCCCTCCCACCCCTCCCGTCACATTTTCACCCTCCCTCCCACCCCTCCCTGTCACATTTTCACACTCCCTCCCACTCCTCCCCGTCACATTTTCACCCTCTCTCCCACCCCTCCCTGTCACATTTTCACCCTCCCTCCCACCCCTCCCTGTCACATTTTCACCCTCCCTCCCACCCCTCCTGTCACATTTTCACCCTTCCTCCCACCCCTTCCTGTCACATTTCACCCTCCCTCCCACCCCTTCCTGTCACATTTTCACCTTCCCTCCCTCCCCTCCCTGTCACATTTTAACCCTTCCTCCCTCCCCTCCATGTCACATTTTCACCCTCCCTCCCTCTCCTCCCTGTCACATTTTCAACCTCCCTCCCCTCCCAGTCACATTTTCACCCTCCCCTCCCTGTCACATTTTCACCCTCCTTCCTTCCCTGTCACATTTTCACCCTCCCTCCCTCCCCTCACTGTCATATTTTCACGCTCCCTCCCTCCCCTCCCTGTCACATTTTCACCCTCCCCTCCCTGTCACATTTTAACCCTCCTTCCCTCCCTGTCACATTTCACCCACCCACCCACCCATCACTGTCACATTTTCACCCACCCACCCACCCATCCCTGTCACATTTTCACCTTCCCTCCCTCCCTGTCATATTTTCACCCTCCCTCCCCTCCCTGTCACATTTTCACACTCCCTCCCTGTCACATTTTCACCCTCCTTCCCTGTCACATTTTCACCCTCCTTCCCTCCCTGTCACATTTTCACCCACCCTCCCTCACCTCCCTGTCACAAATTCACCCTCATTCCCTTCCCTCCCTGTCACATTTTCAGCCTCCCCTCCCTGTCACATTTTCACCCTCCATCCCCTCCCTGTCACATTGTCACCCACCCTCCCTCCCCTCCCTGTCACATTTTCACCGCCCCTCCCCTCCCTGTCACATTTTCACCCTCCCTCCCTCCGCACCCTGTCACATTTTATCCCTCCCTCCCCTCCCTGTCACATTTTCACCTTCCCTCCCTCCCTGTCACATTTTCACCTTCCCTCCCTCCCTGACACATTTTCACCTTCCTTCCCTCCCTGTCACATTTTCACCCACCCACCCCTCCCTGTCACATTTTCATCTTCCCTCCCTCCCTGTCATATTTTTACACTCCCTTCCAACCCTCCCTGTTACATTTTCACACTCCCTCCCTGTCACATTTTAACCCTCTCTCCCTGTCACATTTTTACCCTCCCTCCCTCCTTGTCACATTTTCACCCTCCCTCCCTCCCTATCACATTTTCACCCTCCCTCCCCTCCCTGTCACATTTTCTCCCTCCCCAACCTGTCACATTTTCACTCTCCCTCCCTCCCCTCCCTTTCACATTTTCACCCTCCCTCCCTATCACATTTTAACCCTCCCTCACACCCCTCCCTGTCACATTTTCACCCTCCCTCCCACCCCTCCCTGTCACGTTTTCACCCTTCCTCCCACCCCTCCCTGTCACATTTTCACCCTCCCTGTCACATTTTCACCCTCCCTCCCTCCACTCGCTGTCACATCTTCACCCTCCCTGTCACATTTTCTCCCTCCCACCCCTCCCTGACACATTTTCACCCTACCTCCCACCCCTCCCTGTCACATTTTCACCCTCCCTGTCACATTTTCTCCCTCCCCTCCCTGTCACATTTTCACCCTCCCTCCCTCCCCTCCCTGTCACAATTTCACACACCCTCCCTCCCTGTCACATTTTCAACCTCCCTCCCCTCCCTGTCACATTTTCACCTTCCCTCCCTCCCTGTCACATTTTCACCCTCCTTCCCTCCCTGCCACATTTTCAACCTCCCACCCCTCCCTGTCACATTTTCACTCTCCCTCCCACTCCTCCCCGTCACATTTTCACCCTCTCTCCCACCCCTCCCTGTCACATTTTAACCCTCCCTCCCACCCCTCCCTGTCACATTTTCACCCTCCCTCCCACCCCTCCCTGTCACATTTTCACCCTCCCTCCCACCCCTCCCTGTCACATTTTCACCCTTCCTCCCACCCCTTCCTGTCACATTTTTACCCTCCCTCCCACCCCTTCCTGTCACATTTTCACCTTCCCTCCCTCCCCTCCCTGTCACATTTTAACCCTTCCTCCCTCCCCTCCATGTCACATTTTCACCCTCCCTCCCTCTCCTCCCTGTCACATTTTAAACCTCCCTCCCCTCCCAGTCACATTTTCACCCTCCCCTCCCTGTCACATTTTCACCCTCCTTCCTTCCCTGTCACATTTTCACCCTCCCTCCCTCCCCTCACTGTCATATTTTCACGCTCCCTCCCTCCCCTCCCTGTCACATTTTCACCCTCCCCTCCCTGTCACATTTTAACCCTCCTTCCCTCCCTGTCACATTTTCACCCAAGGTCACATTTTCACCTTCCCTCCCTCCCTGTCATATTTTCACCCTCCCTCCCACCCCTCCCTGTCACATTTTCACCCTCCCTCCCACCCCTCCCTGTCACATTTTCACACTCCCTCCCTGTCACATTTTCACCCTCCTTCCCTGTCACATTTTCACCCTCCTTCCCTCCCTGTCACATTTTCACCCACCCTCCCTCACCTCCCTGTCACAAATTCACCCTCATTCCCTCCCCTCCCTGTCACATTTTCAGCCTCCCCTCCCTGTCACATTTTCACCCTCCATCCCCTCCCTGTCACATTGTCACCCACCCTCCCTCCCCTCCCTGTCACATTTTCACCGCCCCTCCCCTCCCTGTCACATTTTCACCCTCCCTCCCTCCGCACCCTGTCACATTTTATCCCTCCCTCCCCTCCCTGTCACATTTTCACCTTCCCTCCCTCCCTGTCACATTTTCACCTTCCCTCCCTCCCTGTCACATTTTCACCCTCCTTCCCTCCCTGTCACATTTTCACCCACCCACCCCTCCCTGTCACATTTTCACCTTCCCTCCCTCCCTGTCATATTTTTACCCTCCCTCCCACCCCTCCCTGTTACATTTTCACACTCCCTCCCTGTCACATTTTCACCCTCTCTCCCTGTCACATTTTCACCCTCCCTCCCTCCTTGTCACATTTTCACCCTCCCTCCCTCCTTATCACATTTTCACCCTCCCTCCCCTCCCTGTCACATTTTCTCCCTCCCCAACCTGTCACATTTTCACTCTCCCTCCCTCCCCTCCCTTTCACATTTTCACCCTCCCTCCCTATCACATTTTAACCCTCCCTCACACCCCTCCCTGTCACATTTTCACCCTCCCTCCCACCCCTCCCTGTCACGTTTTCACCTTCCTCCCACCCCTCCCTGTCACATTTTCACCCTCCCTGTCACATTTTCACCCTCCCTCCCTCCACTCGCTGTCACATCTTCACCCTCCCTGTCACATTTTCACCCTCCCACCCCTCCCTGACACATTTTCACCCTCCCTCCCACCCCTCCCTGTCACATTTTCACCCTCCCTGTCACATTTTCTCCCTCCCCTCCCTGTCACATTTTCACCCTCCCTCCCCTCCCTGTCACAATTTCACACCCCTCCCTCCCTGTCACATTTTCAACCTCCCTCCCCTCCCTGTCACATTTTCACCTTCCCTCCCTCCCTGTCACATTTTCACCCTCCTTCCCTCCCTGCCACATTTTCAACCTCCCACCCCTCCCTGTCACATTTTCACTCTCCCTCCCACTCCTCCCCGTCACATTTTCACCCTCTCTCCCACCCCTCCCCGTCACATTTTCACCCTCCCTCCCACCCCTCCCTGTCACATTTTCACCCTCCCTCCCACCCCTCCCTGTCACATTTTCACCCTTCCTCCCACCCCTTCCTGTCACATTTTCACCCTCCCTCCCACCCCTCCCTGTCACATTTTAACCCTTCCTCCCTCCCCTCCATGTCACATTTTCACCCTCCTTTACTCCCCTCCCTGTCACATTTTCACCCTCCCTCCCCTCCCTGTCACATTTCACCCTCCCTCCCTCCGCTCCCTGTCACATTTTCACCCTCCCTCCCCTCCCTGTCACATTTTCACCTTCCCTCCCTCCCTGTCACATTTTCACCCTCCTTCCCTCCCTGCCACATTTTCACCCTCCTTCACTCCCCTCCCTGTCACATTTTAACCCTCCCCCTCCCTGTCACATTTTCACCCTCCCCCCATCCCTCCCTGTCACATTTTCACCCTTCCTCCCTCCCCTCCCTGTCACATTTTCACCATCCCTCCCCTCCCTATCACATTTTCACCCTCCCACCCTGTCACATTTTAACCCTCCCTCCCACCCCTACCTGTCACATTTTCACCCTCCCTCCCACCCCTCCCTGTCACATTTTTCACCCTCCTTGTCACATTTTCACCCTCCCACCCCTCCCTAACACATTTTCACCCTACCTCCCACCCCTCCCTGTCACATTTTCACACTCCCTGTCACATTTCACCATCCCTCCCTCCCTGCCACATTTTCACCCCTGCCTCCCCTCCCTGTCACATTTTAACCCTCCTTCCCCCCTGTCACATTTTCACACTACCTCCCACCCCTCCCTGTCACATTTTCACCCTTCCTCCCTCCCCTCCCTGTCACATTTTCACCCTCCTCCCCTCCCTGTCACATTTTCTCCCTCCCCTTCCTGTCACATTTCACCCTCCCTCCCTCCCCTCCCTGTCACAATTTCACACCCCCTCCCTCCCTGTCACATTTTCAACCTCCCTCCCCTCCCTTTCACATTTTCACCTTCCCTCCATCCCCTCCCTGTCACATTTCACCCTCCCTCCCACCCCTCCCTGTCACATTTTCACCCTCCCTCCCACCCCTCCCTGTCACATTTTCACACTCCCTCCCACTCCTCCCCGTCACATTTTCACACTCTCTCCACCCCTCCCTGTCACATTTTCACCCTCCCTCCCACCCCTCCCTGTCACATTTTCACCTCCCTCCCACCCCTCCCTGTCACATTTTCACCCTTCCTCCCACCCCTTCCTGTCACATTTTCACCCTCCCTCCCACCCCTTCCTGTCACATTTTCACCTTCCTCCCTCCCCTCCCTGTCACATTTTCACCTTCCCTCCCTCCCTGTCACAATTTCACCTTCCCTCCCTCCCTGTCACTTTTTCACCCTCCTTCCCTCCCTGTCACATTTTCACCCACCCACCCTCCCTGTCACATTTTCACCTTCCCTCCCTCCCTGTCATATTTTCACCCTCCTCCCACCCCTCCCTGTTACATTTTCACACTCCCTCCCTGTCACATTTTCACCCTCTCTCCCTGTCACATTTTCACCCCTCCCTCCCTGTCACATTTTCACCCTCCCTCCCTCCTTATCACATTTTCACCCTCCCTCCCCTCCCTGTCACATTTTCTCCCTCCCCAACCTGTCACATTTTCACTCTCCCTCCCTCCCTCCCTTTCACATTTTCACCCTCCCTCCCTATCACATTTTAACCCTCCCTCCCACCCCTCCCTGTCACATTTTCACCCTCCCTCCCACCCCTCCCTGTCACGTTTTCACCCTTCCTCCCACCCCTCCCTGTCACATTTTCACCCTCCCTGTCACATTTTCACCCTCCCTCCCTCCACTCGCTGTCACATCTTCACCCTCCCTGTCACATTTTCACCCTCCCACCCCTCCCTGACACATTTTCACCCTCCCTCCCACCCCTCCCTGTCACATTTTCACCCTCCCTGTCACATTTTCACCATCCCTCCCTCCCTGTCACATTTTCACCCTCCTTCACTCCCCTCCCTGTCACATTTTCACTCTCCCTCCCTCCCCTCCCTTTCACATTTTCACCCTCCCTCCCTGTCACATTTTAACCCTCCCTCCCCACCTCTCCCTGTCACATTTTCACCCTCCCTCCCACCCCTCCCTGTCACGTTTTCACCCTTCCTTCCACCCCTCCCTGTCACATTTTCACCCTCCCTCCCTGTCACATTTTCACCCTCCCTTCCTGTCACATTTTCACCCTCCCTCCCTCCTTGTCACATTTTCACCCTCCCTCCCAACCCTCCCTGTCACATTTTCACTCTCCCTCCCTCCACTCAATTTCACATTTTCACCCTCCCACCCTGTCACATTTAACCCTCCCTCACACCCCTACCTGTCACATTTTCACCCTCCCTCCCACCCCTCCCTGTCACATTTTCACCCTCCTTGTCACATTTTCACCCTCCCTCCCTCCACTCCCTGTCATATCTTCACCCTCCCTGTCACATTTTCACCCTCCCACCCCTCCCTAACACATTTTCACCCTACCTCCCACCCCTCCCTGTCACATTTTCACACTCCCTGTCACATTTTCACCATCCCTCCCTCCCTGCCACATTTTCACCCTGCCTCCCCTCCCTGTCACATTTTAACCCTCCTTCCCCCCCTGTCACATTTTCACACTACCTCCCACCCCTCCCTGTCACATTTCACCCTTCCTCCCTCCCCTCCCCTGTCACATATTCACCCTCCCTCCCCTCCCTTTCACATTTTCACCTTCCCTCCATCCCCTCCCTGTCACATTTTCACCCTCCCTCCCACCCCTCCCTGTCACATTTTCACCCTCCCTCCCACCCCTCCCTGTCACATTTTCACCCTCCCTCCCACCCCTCCCTGTCACATTTTCACTCTCCCTCCCACTCCTCCCCGTCACATTTTCACCCTCTCTCCCACCCCTCCCTGTCACATTTTCACCCTCCCTCCCACCCCTCCCTGTCACATTTTCACCCTCCCTCCCACCCCTACCTGTCACATTTTCACCCTTCCTCCCACCCCTTCCTGTCACATTTTCACCCTCCCTCCCAACCCTTCCTGTCACATTTTCACCTTCCCTCCCTCCCCTCCCTGTCACATTTTAACCCTTCCTCCCTCCCCTCCATGTCACATTTTCACCCTCCCTCCCTCTCCTCCCTGTCACATTTTCAACCTCCCTCCCCTCCCAGTCACATTTTCACCCTCCCCTCCCTGTCACATTTTCACCCTCCTTCCTTCCCTGTCACATTTTTCACCCTCCCTCCCTCCACTCACTGTCATATTTTCACGCTCCCTCCCTCCCCTCCCTGTCACATTTTCACCCTCCCCTCCCTGTCACATTTTAACCCTCCTTCCCTCCCTGTCACATTTTCACCCACCCACCCATCCCTGTCACATTTTCACCTTCCCTCCCTGTCATATTTTCACCCTCCCTCCCACCCCTCCCTGTCACATTTTCACACTCCCTCCCTGTCACATTTTCACCTCCTTCCCTGTCACATTTTCACCCTCCTTCCCTCCCTGTCACATTTTCACCCACCCTCCCTCACCTCCCTGTCACAAATTCACCCTCATTCCCTCCCCTCCCTGTCACATTTTCACCCTCCCCTCCCTGTCACATTTTCACCCTCCATCCCCTCCCTGTCACATTGTCACCCACCCTCCCTCCCCTCCCTGTCACATTTCACTGCCCCTCCCCTCCCTGTCACATTTTCACACTCCCTCCCTTCGCACCCTGTCACATTTTATCCCTCCCTCCCCTCCCTGTCACATTTTCACCTTCCCTCCCTCCTGTCACATTTTCACCTTCCCTCCCTCCCTGTCACATTTTCACCCTCCTTCCCTCCCTGTCACATTTTCACCCACCCACCCCTCCCTGTCACATTTTCACCTTCCCTCCCTCCCTGTCATATTTTTACCCTCCCTCCCACCCCTCCCACCCCTCCCTGTTACATTTTCACACTCCCTCCCTGTCACATTTTCACCCTCTCTCCCTGTCACATTTTCACCCTCTCTCCCTGTCACATTTTCACCCTCCCTCCCTCCTTATCACATTTTCACCCTCCCTCCCTCCTTATCACATTTTCACCCTCCCTCCCCTCCCTGTCACATTTTCTCCCTCCCCAACCTGTCACATTTTCACTCTCCCTCCCTCCCCTCCCTATCACATTTTAACCCTCCCTCACACCCCTCCCTGTCACATTTTCACCCTCCCTCCCACCCCTCCCTGTCACGTTTTCACCCTTCCTCCCACCCCTCCCTGTCACATTTTCACCCTCCTGTCACATTTTCACCCTCCCTCCCTCCACTCGCTGTCACATCTTCACCCTCCCTGTCACATTTTCACCCTCCCACCCCTCCCTGACACATTTTCACCCTCCCTCCCACCCCTCCCTGTCACATTTTCACCCTCCCTGTCACATTTTCACCCTCCCACCCCTCCCTGACACATTTTCACCCTCCCTCCCTCCCCTCCCTGTCACAATTTCACACCCCCCTCCCTCCCTGTCACATTTTCAACCTCCCTCCCCTCCCTGTCACATTTTCACCTTCCCTCCCTCCCTGTCACATTTTCACCCTCCTTCCCTCCCTGCCACATTTTCAACCTCCCACCCCTCCCTGTCACATTTTCACTCTCCCTCCCACTCCTCCCCGTCACATTTTCACCCTCTCTCCCACCCCTCCCTGTCACATTTTCACCCTCCCTCCCACCCCTCCCTGTCACATTTTCACCCTCCCTCCCACCCCTCCCTGTCACATTTTCACCCTTCCTCCCACCCCTTCCTGTCACATTTTCACCCTCCCTCCCACCCCTCTCTGTCACATTTAACCCTTCCTCCCTCCCCTCCATGTCACATTTTCACCCTCCTTTACTCCCCTCCCTGTCACATTTTCACCCTCCCTCCCCTCCCTGTCACATTTCACCCTCCCTCCCTCCGCTCCCTGTCACATTTTCACCCTCCCTCCCTCCCTGTCACATTTTCAACCTTCCCTCCCTCCCTGTCACATTTTCACCCTCCTTCCTACCTGCCACATTTTCACCCTCCTTCACTCCCCTCCCTGTCACATTTTAACCCTCCCCCTCCCTGTCACATTTTCACCCTCCCCCCATCCCTCCCTGTCACATTTTCACCCTTCCTCCCTCCCCCTCCCTGTCACATTTTCACCATCCCTCCCCTCCCTGTCACATTTTCTCCCTCCCCTCCCTGTCACATTTTCACCCTCCCTCCCTCCCCTCCCTGTCACATTTTCACACCCCCTCCCTCCCTGTCACATTTTCAACCTCCCTCCCCCTCCCTGTCACATTTTCACCTTCCCTCCATCCCCTCCCTGTCACATTTTCACCCTCCCTCCCCTCCCTGTCACATTTTCACCCTCACTCCCCTCCCTGTCACATTTTCACCCTCCCTCCCTGTCACATTTTCACCCTCCCTCCCTGTCACATTTTCACCCTCCCTCCCTCCTTGTCACATTTTCACCCTCCCTCCCTACCCTCCCTGTCACATTTTCACTCTCCCTCCCTCCCCTCCCTTTCACATTTTCACCTCCCACCCTGTCACATTTTAACCCTCCCTCCCACCCCTACCTGTCACATTTTCACCCTCCCTCCCACCCCTCCCTGTCACATTTTCACCCTCCTTGTCACATTTTCACCCTCCCTCCCTCCACTCCCTGTCATATCTTCACCCTCCCTGTCACATTTTCACCCTCCCACCCCTCCCTAACACATTTTCACCCTACCTCCCACCCCTCCCTGTCACATTTTCACACTCCCTGTCACATTTTCACCATCCCTCCCTCCCTGCCACATTTTCACCCTGCCTCCCCTCCCTGTCACATTTTAACCCTCCTTCCCCCCCTGTCACATTTCACACTACCTCCCACCCCTCCCTGTCACATTTTCACCCTTCCTCCCTCCCCTCCCTGTCACATATTCACCCTCCCTCCCCTCCCTGTCACATTTTCTCCCTCCCCTCCCTGTCACATTTTCACCCCTCCCTCCCTCCCCTCCCTGTCACAATTCACACCCCTCCCTCCCTGTCACATTTTCAACCTCCCTCCCCTCCCTTTCACATTTTCACCTTCCCTCCATCCCCTCCCTGTCACATTTTCACCCTCCCTCCCACCCCTCCCTGTCACATTTTCACCCTCCCTCCCACCCCTCCCTGTCACATTTTCACCCTCCCTCCCACCCCTCCCTGTCACATTTTCACTCTCCCTCCCACTCCTCCCCGTCACATTTTCACCCTCTCTCCCACCCCCCCCTGTCACATTTTCACCCTCCCTCCCACCCCTACCTGTCACATTTTCACCCTCCCTCCCACCCCTCCCTGTCACATTTTCACCCTTCCTCCCACCCCTTCCTGTCACATTTTCACCCTCCCTCCCACCCCTTCCTGTCACATTTTCACCTTCCCTCCCTCCCCTCCCTGTCACATTTTAACCCTTCCTCCTCCCCTCCATGTCACATTTTCACCCTCCCTCCCTCTCCTCCCTGTCACATTTTCAACCTCCCTCCCCTCCCAGTCACATTTTCACCCTCCCCTCCCTGTCACATTTTCACCCTCCTTCCTTCCCTGTCACATTTTCACCCTCCCTCCCTCCCCTCACTGTCATATTTTCACGCTCCCTCCCTCCCCTCCCTGTCACATTTTCACCCTCCCCTCACTGTCACATTTTAACCATCCTTCCCTCCCTGTCACATTTTCACCCACCCACCCATCCCTGTCACATTTTCACCTTCCCTCCCTCCCTGTCATATTTTCACCCTCCCTCCCACCCCTCCCTGTCACATTTTCACACTCCCTCCCTGTCACATTTTCACCCTCCTTCCCTGTCACATTTTCACCCTCCTTCCCTCCCTGTCACATTTTCACCCACCCTCCCTCACCTCCCTGTCACAAATTCACCCTCATTCCCTCCCCTCCCTGTCACATTTTCACCCTCCCCTCCCTGTCACATTTTCACCCTCCATCCCCTCCCTGTCACATTGTCACCCACCCTCCCTCCCCTCCCTGTCACATTTTCACCGCCCCTCCCCTCCCTGTCACATTTTCACCCTCCCTCCCTCCGCACCCTGTCACATTTTATCCCTCCCTCCCTCCCTGTCACATTTTCACCTTCCCTCCCTCCCTGTCACATTTTCACCTTCCCTCCCTCCCTGTCACTTTTTCACCCTCCTTCCCTCCCTGTCACATTTTCACCCACCACCCCTCCCTGTCTTTCACCTTCCCTCCCTCCCTGTCATATTTTCACCCTCCCTCCCACCCCTCCCTGTTACATTTTCACACTCCCTCCCTGTCACATTTTCACCCTCTCTCCCTGTCACATTTTCACCCTCCCTCCCTCCTTGTCACATTTTCACCCTCCCTCCCTCCTTATCACATTTTCACCCTCCCTCCCCTCCCTGTCACATTTTCTCCCTCCCCAACCTGTCACATTTTCACTCTCCCTCCCTCCCCTCCCTTTCACATTTTCACCCTCCCTCCCTATCACATTTTAACCCTCCCTCCCACCCCTCCCTGTCACATTTTCACCCTCCCTCCCTCCACTCGCTGTCACATCTTCACCCTCCCTGTCACATTTTCACCCTCCCACCCCTCCCTGACACATTTTCACCCTCCCTCCCACCCCTCCCTGTCACATTTTCACCCTCCCTGTCACATTTTCACCATCCCTCCCTCCCTGTCACATTTTCACCCTCCTTCACTCCCCTCCCTGTCACATTTTCACTCTCCCTCCCTCCCCTCCCTTTCACATTTTCACCCTCCCTCCCTGTCACATTTTAACCCTCCCTCCCACCTCTCCCTGTCACATTTTCACCCTCCCTCCCACCCCTCCCTGTCACGTTTTCACCCTTCCTTCCACCCCTCCCTGTCACATTTTCACCCTCCCTCCCTGTCACATTTTCACCCTCCCTTCCTGTCACATTTTCACCCTCCCTCCCTCCTTGTCACATTTTCACCCTCCCTCCCTACCCTCCCTGTCACATTTTCACTCTCCCTCCCTCCACTCCCTTTCACATTTTCACCCTCCCACCCTGTCACATTTTAACCCTCCCTCACACCCCTACCTGTCACATTTTCACCCTCCCTCCCACCCCTCCCTGTCACATTTTCACCCTCCTTGTCACATTTTCACCCTCCCTCCCTCCACTCCCTGTCATATCTTCACCCTCCCTGTCACATTTTCACCCTCCCTTCCTGTCACATTTTCACCCTCCCTCCCTCCTTGTCACATTTTCACCCTCCCTCCCTACCCTCCCTGTCACATTTTCACTCTCCCTCCCTCCACTCCCTTTCACATTTTCACCCTCCCACCCTGTCACATTTTAACCCTCCCTCACACCCCTACCTGTCACATTTTCACCCTCCCTCCCACCCCTCCCTGTCACATTTTCACCCTCCCTGTCACATTTTCACTCTCCCTCCCTCCCCTCCCTGTCACATTTTCACCATCCCTCCCTCCCTGCCACATTTTCACCCTGCCTCCCCTCCCTGTCACATTTTAACCCTCCTTCCCCCCCTGTCACATTTTCACACTACCTCCCACCCCTCCCTGTCACATTTTCACCCTTCCTCCCTCCCCTCCCTGTCACATATTCACCCTCCCTCCCCTCCCTTTCACATTTTCACCTTCCCTCCATCCCCTCCCTGTCACATTTTCACCCTCCCTCCCACCCCTCCCTGTCACATTTTCACCCTCCCTCCCACCCCTCCCTGTCACATTTTCACTCTCCCTCCCACTCCTCCCCGTCACATTTTCACCCTCTCTCCCACCCCTCCCTGTCACATTTTCACCCTCCCTCCCACCCCTCCCTGTCACATTTTCACCCTCCCTCCCACCCCTCCCTGTCACATTTTCACCCTTCCTCCCACCCCTTCCTGTCACATTTTCACCCTCCCTCCCAACCCTTCCTGTCACATTTTCACCCTCCCTCCCAACCCTTCCTGTCACATTTTCACCTTCCCTCCCTCCCCTCCCTGTCACATTTAAACCCTTCCTCCCTCCCCTCCATGTCACATTTTCACCCTCCCTCCCTCTCCTCCCTGTCACATTTTCAACCTCCCTCCCCTCCCAGTCACATTTTCACCCTCCCCTCCCTGTCACATTTTCACCCTCCTTCCTTCCCTGTCACATTTTCACCCTCCCTCCCTCCACTCACTGTCATATTTTCACGCTCCCTCCCTCCCCTCCCTGTCACATTTTCACCCTCCCCTCCCTGTCACATTTTAACCCTCCTTCCCTCCCTGTCACATTTTCACCCACCCACCCATCCCTGTCACATTTTCACCTTCCCTCCATCCCTGTCATATTTTCACCCTCCCTCCCACCCCTCCCTGTCACATTTTCACACTCCCTCCCTGTCACATTTTCACCCTCCTTCCCTGTCACATTTTCACCCTCCTTCCCTCCCTGTCACATTTTCACCCACCCTCCCTCACCTCCCTGTCACAAATTCACCCTCATTCCCTCCCCTCCCTGTCACATTTTCACCCTCCCCTCCCTGTCACATTTTCACCCACCATCCCCTCCCTGTCACATTGTCACCCACCCTCCCTCCCCTCCCTGTCACATTTTCACCGCCCCTCCCCTCCCTGTCACATTTTCACCCTCCCTCCCTCCGCACCCTGTCACATTTTATCCCTCCCTCCCCTCCCTGTCACATTTTCACCTTCCCTCCCTCCCTGTCACATTTTCACCTTCCCTCCCTCCCTGTCACATTTTCACCCTCCTTCCCTCCCTGTCACATTTTCACCCACCCACCCCTCCCTGTCACATTTTCACACTTCCTCCCTCCCCTCCCTGTCACATTTTCACCATCCCTCCCCTCCCTGTCACATTTTCTCCCTCCCGTCCCTGTCACATTTTCACCCTCCCTCCCCTCCCTGTCACAATTTCACACACCCTCCCTCCCTGTCACATTTTCACCCTCCCTCCCCTCCCTGTCACATTTTAACTCTTCCCCTCCCTGTCACATTTTCACCCTCCCCCCACCCCTCCCTGTCACATTTTCACCCTCCCTCCCATCCCTCCCTGTCACATTTTCACCCTCCCTCCCTGTCACATTTTCACCTTCCCTCCATACCCTCCCTGTCACATTTTCACCCTTCCTCCCTCCCCTCCCTGTCACATTTTCACCCTCCCTCCCTCCCTGTCACTTTTTCACCCTCCTTCCCTCCCTGTCACATTTTCACCCACCCACCCCTCCCTGTCACATTTTCACCTTCCCTCCCTCCCTGTCATATTTTCACCCTCCCTCCCACCCCTCCCTGTTACATTTTCACACTCCCTCCCTGTCACATTTTCACCCTCTCTCCCTGTCACATTTTCACCCTCCCTCCCTCCTTGTCACATTTTCACCCTCCCTCCCTCCCTGTCACATTTTCACCTTCCCTCCCTCCCTGTCACATTTTCACCCTCCTTCCCTCCCTGTCACATTTTCACCCACCCACCCCTCCCTGTCACATTTTCACCCTTCCTCCCTCCCCTCCCTGTCACATTTTCACCATCCCTCCCCTCCCTGTCACATTTTCTCCCTCCCCTCCCTGTCACATTTTCACCCTCCCTCCCCTCCCTGTCACAATTTCACACACCCTCCCTCCCTGTCACATTTTCACCCTCCCTCCCCTCCCTGTCACATTTTAACTCTTCCCCTCCCTGTCACATTTTCACCCTCCCCCACCCCTCCCTGTCACATTTTCACCCTCCCTCCCATCCCTCCCTGTCACATTTTCACCCTCCCTCCCTGTCACATTTTCACCTTCCCTCCATACCCTCCCTGTCACATTTTCACCCTTCCTCCCTCCCCTCCCTGTCACATTTTCACCCTCCCTCCCTCCCTGTCACTTTTTCACCCTCCTTCCCTCCCTGTCACATTTTCACCCACCCACCCCTCCCTGTCACATTTTCACCTTCCCTCCCTCCCTGTCATATTTTCACCCTCCCTCCCACCCCTCCCTGTTACATTTTCACACTCCCTCCCTGTCACATTTTCTCCCTCTCTCCCTGTCACATTTTCACCCTCCCTCCCTCCTTGTCACATTTTCACCCTCCCTCCCTCCTTATCACATTTTCACCCTCCCTCCCCTCCCTGTCACATTTTCTCCCTCCCCAACCTGTCACATTTTCACTCTCCCTCCCTCCCCTCCCTTTCACATTTTCACCCTCCCTCCCTATCACATTTTAACCCTCCCTCCCACACCTCCCTGTCACATTTTCACCCTCCCACCCCTCCCTGTCACGTTTTCACCCTTCCTCCCACCCCTCCCTGTCACATTTTCACCCTCCCTGTCACATTTTCACCCTCCCTCCCTCCACTCGCTGTCACATCTTCACCCTCCCTGTCACATTTTCACCCTCCCACCCCTCCCTGACACATTTTCACCCTCCCTCCCACCCCTCCCTGTCACATTTTCACCCTCCCTGTCACATTTTCACCATCCCTCCCTCCCTGTCACATTTTCACCCTCCTTCACTCCCCTCCCTGTCACATTTTCACTCTCCCTCCCTCCCCTCCCTTTCACATTTTCACCCTCCCTCCCTGTCACATTTTAACCCTCCCTCCCACCTCTCCCTGTCACATTTTCACCCTCCCTCCCACCCCTCCCTGTCACGTTTTCACCCTTCCTTCCACCCCTCCCTGTCACATTTTCACCCTCCCTCCCTGTCACATTTTCACTCTCCCTTCCTGTCACATTTTCACCCTCCCTCCCTCCTTGTCACATTTTCACCCTCCCTCCCTACCCTCCCTGTCACATTTTCACTCTCCCTCCCTCCACTCCCTTTCACATTTTCACCCTCCCACCCTGTCACATTTTAACCCTCCCTCACACCCCTACCTGTCACATTTTCACCCTCCCTCCCACCCCTCCCTGTCACATTTTCACCCTCCTTGTCACATTTTCACCCTCCCTCCCTCCACTCCCTGTCATATCTTCACCCTCCCTGTCACATTTTCACCCTCCCACCCCTCCCTAACACATTTTCACCCTCCCTCCCACCCCTCCCTGTCACATTTTCACACTCCCTGTCACATTTTCACCATCCCTCCCTCCCTGCCACATTTTCACCCTGCCTCACATTTTAACCCTCCTTCCCCCCCTGTCACATTTCACACTACCTCCCACCCCTCCCTGTCACATTTTCACCCTTCTTCCCTCCCCTCCCTGTCACATATTCACCCTCCCTCCCCTCCCTTTCACATTTTCACCTTCCCTCCATCCCCTCCCTGTCACATTTTCACCCTCCCTCCCACCCCTCCCTGTCACATTTTCACCCTCCCTCCCACCCCTCCCTGTCACATTTTCACTCTCCCTCCCACTCCTCCCCGTCACATTTTCACCCTCTCTCCCACCCCTCCCTGTCACATTTTCACCATCCCTCCCTCCCTGTCACATTTTCACCCTCCTTCACTCCCCTCCCTGTCACATTTTCACTCTCCCTCCCTCCCCTCCCTTTCACATTTTCACCCTCCCTCCCTGTCACATTTTAACCCTCCCTCCCACCTCTCCCTGTCACATTTTCACCCTCCCTCCCACCCCTCCCTGTCACGTTTTCACCCTTCCTTCCACCCCTCCCTGTCACATTTTCACCCTCCCTCCCTGTCACATTTTCACCCTCCCTTCCTGTCACATTTTCACCCTCCCTCCCTCCTTGTCACATTTTCACCCTCCCTCCCTACCCTCCCTGTCACATTTTCACTCTCCCTCCCTCCACTCCCTTTCACATTTTCACCCTCCCACCCTGTCATATTTTAACCCTCCCTCAAACCCCTACCTGTCACATTTTCACCCTCCCTCCCACCCCTCCCTGTCACATTTTCACCCTCCTTGTCACATTTTCACCCTCCCTCCCTCCACTCCCTGTCATATCTTCACCCTCTGTCACATTTTCACCCTCCCACCCCTCCCTAACACATTTTCACCCTACCTCCCACCCCTCCCTGTCACATTTTCACACTCCCTGTCACATTTTCACCATCCCTCCCTCCCTGCCACATTTTCACCCTGCCTCCCCTCCCTGTCACATTTTAACCCTCCTTCCCCCCCTGTCACATTTCACACTACCTCCCACCCCTCCCTGTCACATTTTCACCCTTCTTCCCTCCCCTCCCTGTCACATATTCACCCTCCCTCCCCTCCCTTTCACATTTTCACCTTCCCTCCATCCCCTCCCTGTCACATTTTCACCCTCCCTCCCACCCCTCCCTGTCACATTTTCACCCTCCCTCCCACCCCTCCCTGTCACATTTTCACCCTCCCTCCCACCCCTCCCTGTCACATTTTCACTCTCCCTCCCACTCCTCCCCGTCACATTTTCACCCTCTCTCCCACCCCTCCCTGTCACATTTTCACCCTCCCTCCCACCCCTCCCTGTCACATTTTCACCCTCCCTCCCACCCCTCCCTGTCACATTTTCACCCTTCCTCCCACCCCTTCCTGTCACATTTTCACCCTCCCTCCCAACCCTTCCTGTCACATTTTCACCTTCCCTCCCTCCCCTCCCTGTCACATTTTAACCCTTCCTCCCTCCCCTCCATGTCACATTTTCACCCTCCCTCCCTCTCCTCCCTGTCACATTTTCAACCTCCCTCCCCTCCCGTCACATTTTCACCCTCCCCTCCCTGTCACATTTTCACCCTCCTTCCTTCCCTGTCACATTTTCACCCTCCCTCCCTCCACTCACTGTCATATTTTCACGCTCCCTCCCTCCCCTCCCTGTCACATTTTCACCCTCCCCTCCCTGTCACATTTTAACCCTCCTTCCCTCCCTGTCACATTTTCACCCACCCACCCATCCCTGTCACATTTTCACCTTCCCTCCCTCCCTGTCATATTTTCACCCTCCCTCCCACCCCTCCCTGTCACATTTTCACACTCCCTCCCTGTCACATTTTCACCCTCCTTCCCTGTCACATTTTCACCCTCCTTCCCTCCCTGTCACATTTTCACCCACCCTCCCTCACCTCCCTGTCACAAATTCACCCTCATTCCCTCCCCTCCCTGTTACATTTTCACCCTCCCCTCCCTGTCACATTTTCACCCTCCATCCCCTCCCTGTCACATTGTCACCCACCCTCCCTCCCCTCCCTGTCACATTTTCACCGCCCCTCCCCTCCCTGTCACATTTTCACCCTCCCTCCCTCCGCACCCTGTCACATTTTATCCCTCCCTCCCCTCCCTGTCACATTTTCACCTTCCCTCCCTCCCTGTCACATTTTCACCTTCCCTCCCTCCCTGTCACATTTTCACCCCTCCTTCCCTCCCTGTCACATTTTCACCCACCCACCCCTCCCTGTCACATTTTCACCCTTCCTCCCTCCCCTCCCTGTCACATTTTCACCATCCCTCCCCTCCCTGTCACATTTTCTCCCTCCCCTCCCTGTCACATTTTCACCCTCCCTCCCCTCCCTGTCACAATTTCACACACCCTCCCTCCCTGTCACATTTTCACCCTCCCTCCCCTCCCTGTCACATTTTAACTCTTCCCCTCCCTGTCACATTTTCACCCTCCCCCCACCCCTCCCTGTCACATTTTCACCCTCCCTCCCATCCCTCCCTGTCACATTTTCACCCTCCCTCCCTGTCACATTTTCACCTTCCCTCCATACCCTCCCTGTCACATTTTCACCCTTCCTCCCTCCCCTCCCTGTCACATTTTCACCCTCCCTCCCTCCCTGTCACATTTTCACCTTTCCTCCCTCCCCTCCCTGTCACATTTTCACCCACCCTCCTTCCCCTCCCTGTCACATTTTCACCCACCCTCCCTCCCCTCCCTGTCACATTTTAACCCTTCCCCTCCCTGTCACATTTTCACCCTCCCCCCACCCCTCCCTGTCACATTTTCACCCTTCCTCCCTCCCCTCCCTGTCACATTTTCACCATCCCTCCCCTCCCTGTCACATTTTCTCCCTCCCCTCCCTGTCACATTTTCACCCTCCCTCCCTCCCCTCCCTGTCACAATTTCACCCTCCCTCCCTCCCCTCCCTGTCACAATTTCACACCCCCTCCCTCCCTGTCACATTTTCACCCTCACTCCCTCCCCTCCCTGTCACATTTTCACCCTGCCTCCCCTCCCTGTCACATTTTAACCCTCCCTCCCCTCCCTGTCACATTTTCACCCTCCCTCCCACCCCTCCCTGTCACATTTTCACCCTTCCTCCCTCCCCTCCCTGTTACATTTTCACCTTCCCTCCATCCCCTCCCTGTCACTTTTTCACCCTCCCTCCCCTCCCTGTCACATTTTCTCCCTCCCCTCCCTTTCACATTTTCACCCTCCCTCCCTCCCCTCCCTGTCACATTTTCACCCTTCCTTCCTCCCCGCCCTGTCATATTTTCACCCTCCCTCCCCTCCCTGTCACATTTTCACCCTCCCTCCCTCCCCTCCCTGTCACATTTTCACCCTTCCTCCCTCCCTGTCACATTTTCACCCTTCCTCCCCTCCCTGTCACATTTTCTCCCTCCCCTCCCTGTCACATTTTCACCCTCCCTCCCTCCCCTCCCTGTCACATTTTCACCCTTCCTCCCTCCCCTCCCTGTCACATTTTCACCCTCCCTCCCCTCCCTGTCACATTTTCTCCCTCCCCTCCCTGTCACATTTTCAACCTCCCTCCCCTCCCTGTCACATTTTCACCTTCCCTCCATTCCCTCCCTGTCACATTTTCACCCTCCCTCCCACCCCTCCCTGTCACATTTTCACCCTCCCTCCCCTCCCTTTCACATTTTCACCCTCCCTCCCTGTCACGTTTTAACCCTCCCTCCACCCCTCCCTGTCACATTTTCACCCTCCCTCCCACCCCTCCCTGTCACGTTTTCACCCGCCCTCCCACACCTCCCTGTCACATTTTCACCCTCCCTGTCACATTTTCACCCTCCCTCCCTCCACTCCCTGTCACATCTTCACCCTCCCTGTCACATTTTCACCCTCCCACCCCTCCCTGACACATTTTCACCCTCCCTCCCACCCCTCCCTGTCACATTTTCACCATCCCTCCCTCCCTGTCACATTTTCACCCTCCCTCCCCTCCCTGTCACATTTTCACCCTTCCTCCCTCTCCTCCCTGTCACATTTTCACCCTTCCTCCCTCCCCTCCCTGTCACATTTTCACCATCCCTCCCTCCCTGTCACATTTTCACCCTCCCTCCCCTCCCTGTCACATTTTCACCCTCCCTCCCACCCCTCCCTGTCACATTTTCACCCTTCCTCCCACCCCTTCCTGTCACATTTTCACCCTCCCTCCCAACCCTTCCTGTCACATTTTCACCTTCCCTCCCTCCCCTCCCTGTCACATTTTAACCCTTCCTCCCTCCCCTCCATGTCACATTTTCACCCTCCCTCCCTCTCCTCCCTGTCACATTTTCAACCTCCCTCCCCTCCCAGTCACATTTTCACCCTCCCCTCCCTGTCACATTTTCACCCTCCTTCCTTCCCTGTCACATTTTCACCCTCCCTCCCTCCACTCACTGTCATATTTTCACGCTTCCTCCCTCCCCTCCCTGTCACATTTTCACCCTCCCCTCCCTGTCACATTTTAACCCTCCTTCCCTCCCTGTCACATTTTCACCCACCCACCCATCCCTGTCACATTTTCACCTTCCCTCCCTCCCTGTCATATTTTCACCCTCCCTCCCACCCCTCCCTGTCACATTTTCACACTCCCTCCCTGTCACATTTTCACCCTCCTTCCCTGTCACATTTTCACCCTCCTTCCCTCCCTGTCACATTTTCACCGCCCCTCCCCTCCCTGTCACATTTTCACCCTCCCTCCCTCCGCACCCTGTCACATTTTATCCCTCCCTCCCCTCCCTGTCACATTTTCACCTTCCCTCCCTCCCTGTCACATTTTCACCTTCCCTCCCTCCCTGTCACATTTTCACCCTCCTTCCCTCCCTGTCACATTTTCACCCACCCACCCCTCCCTGTCACATTTTCACCCTTCCTCCCTCCCCTCCCTGTCACATTTTCACCATCCCTCCCCTCCCTGTCACATTTTCTCCCTCCCCTCCCTGTCACATTTTCACCCTCCCTCCCCTCCCTGTCACAATTTCACACACCCTCCCTCCCTGTCACATTTTCACCCTCCCTCCCCTCCCTGTCACATTTTAACTCTTCCCCTCCCTGTCACATTTTCACCCTCCCCCCACCCCTCCCTGTCACATTTTCACCCTCCCTCCCATCCCTCCCTGTCACATTTTCACCCTCCCTCCCTGTCACATTTTCACCTTCCCTCCATACCCTCCCTGTCACATTTTCACCCTTCCTCCCTCCCCTCCCTGTCACATTTTCACCCTCCCCTCCCTTCCTCCCTGTCACATTTTCACCTTTCCTCCCTCCCCTCCCTGTCACATTTTCACCCACCCTCCTTCCCCTCCCTGTCACATTTTCACCCACCCTCCCTCCCCTCCCTGTCACATTTTAACCCTTCCCCTCCCTGTCACATTTTCACCCTCCCCCCACCCCTCCCTGTCACATTTTCACCTTCCTCCCTCCCCTCCCTGTCACATTTTCACCATCCCTCCCCTCCCTGTCACATTTTCTCCCTCCCCTCCCTGTCACATTTTCACCCTCCCTCCCTCCCCTCCCTGTCACAATTTCACACCCCCTCCCTCCCTGTCACATTTTCACCCTCACTCCCTCCCCTCCCTGTCACATTTTCACCCTGCCTCCCCTCCCTGTCACATTTTAACCCTCCCTCCCCTCCCTGTCACATTTTCACCCTCCCTCCCACCCCTCCCTGTCACATTTTCACCCTTCCTCCCTCCCCTCCCTGTTACATTTTCACCTTCCCTCCATCCCCTCCCTGTCACTTTTTCACCCTCCCTCCCCTCCCTGTCACATTTTCTCCCTCCCCTCCCTTTCACATTTTCACCCTCCCTCCCTCCCCTCCCTGTCACATTTTCACCCTTCCTCCCTCCCCGCCCTGTCATATTTTCACCCTCCCTCCCTCCCCTCCCTGTCACATTTTCACCCTCCCTCCCTCCCCTCCCTGTCATATTTTCACCCTTCCTCCCTCCCTGTCACATTTTCACCCTTCCTCCCCTCCCTGTCACATTTTCTCCCTCCCCTCCCTGTCACATTTTCACCCTCCCTCCCTCCCCTCCCTGTCACATTTTCACCCTTCCTCCCTCCCCTCCCTGTCACATTTTCACCCTCCCTCCCCTCCCTGTCACATTTTCTCCCTCCCCTCCCTGTCACATTTTCAACCTCCCTCCCCTCCCTGTCACATTTTCACCTTCCCTCCATTCCCTCCCTGTCACATTTTCACCCTCCCTCCCACCCCTCCCTGTCACATTTTCACCCTCCCTCCCCTCCCTTTCACATTTTCACCCTCCCTCCCTGTCACGTTTTAACCCTCCCTCCCACCCCTCCCTGTCACATTTTCACCCTCCCTCCCACCCCTCCCTGTCACGTTTTCACCCGCCCTCCCACACCTCCCTGTCACATTTTCACCCTCCCTGTCACATTTTCACCCTCCCTCCCTCCACTCCCTGTCACATCTTCACCCTCCCTGTCACATTTTCACCCTCCCACCCCTCCCTGACACATTTTCACCCTCCCTCCCACCCCTCCCTGTCACGTTTTCACCCGCCCTCCCACACCTCCCTGTCACATTTTCACCCTCCCTGTCACATTTTCACCCTCCCTCCCTCCACTCCCTGTCACATCTTCACCCTCCCTGTCACATTTTCACCCTCCCACCCCTCCCTGACACATTTTCACCTTCCCTCCCTCCCCTCCCTGTCACATTTTCACCCACCCTCCCTCCCCTCCCTGTCACATTTTCACCCACCCTCCCTCCCCTCCCTGTAACATTTTCACCCTCATTCGAGTCCCTCCCTGTCACATTTTCACCCTCCCTCCCCACCCTGTCACATTTTTACCCTCCCTCCCCTCCCTGTCACATTTTCACCCTCCCTCACCCCTCCCTGTCACATTTTCAACCTCCCTCCCCACCCTGTCATATTTTAACCCTCCCTCCCCTCCCTGTCACATTTTCACCCTCCCTCCCCTCCCTGTCACATTTTCACACTCCCTCCCACCCCACCCTGTCACATTTTCAACCTCCCTCCCTGTCACGTTTTAACCCTCCCTCCCACCCCTCCCTGTCACATTTTCACCCTCCCTCCCACCCCTCCCTGTCACGTTTTCACCCTCCCTCCCACACCTCCCTGTCACATTTTTACCCTCCCTGTCACATTTTCACCCTCCCTCCACTCCCTGTCACATCTTCACCCTCCCTGTCACATTTTCACCATCCCTCCCTCCCTGTCACATTTTCACCCTCCCTCCCTCCCTGTCACATTTTAACCCTTCCCCTCCCTTTCACATTTTCACCCTCCCCCCACACCTCCCTGTCACATTTTCACCCTCCCTCCCTCCCCTCCCTGTCACATTTTCACCCTCCATACCCTCCCTGTCACATTTTCACCCTCCCTCCCTGTCACATTTTCACCTTCCCTCCATCCCCTCCCTGTCACATTTTCACCCACCCTCCCTCCCCTCCCTGTCACATTTTCACCCTCCTTCCCTGTCACATTTTCACACTTCCTCCCTCCCCTCCCTGTCACATTTTCACCCTCCCTCCCTCCCTGTCACATTTTCACCTTCCCTCCCTCCCCGTCACATTTTCACCCACCCTCCTTCCCCTCCCTGTCACATTTTCACCCACCCTCCCTCCCTCCCCACCCTGTCACATTTTAAACCCTCCCTCCCCTTCCTGTCACATTTTCTCCCTCCCTCCCCTCCCTGTCACATTTTCACCTCCCCTCCCTCCCCCCCCTGTCACAAATTAACCCTCATTCCCTCCCCTCCCTGTCACATTTTCACCCTCCCTCCCTGTCACATTTTCACCCTCCCTCCTCACCCTGTCACATTTTCACCCTCTCTCCCCTCCCTGTCACATTTTCACCCTCCATCCCATCCCTGTCACATTTTCACCCACCCTCCCTCCCCTCCCTGTCACATTTTCACCCACCCTCCCTCCCCTCCCTGTCACATTTTCACCCTCCTTCCCTGTCACATTTTCACCCTTCCTCCCTCCCCTCCCTGTCACATTTTCACCCTCCCTCCCTGTCACATTTTCACCCTCCCTCCCCTCCCTGTTACATTTTCACCCACCCTCCCTCCCCTCCCTGTCACATTTTCACCCACCCTCCCTCCCCTCCCTGTCACATTTTCACCTTCCCTCCCTCCCCTCCCTGTCACATTTTCACCCACCCTCCCTCCCCTCCCTGTAACATTTTCACCCTCATTCGAGTCCCTCCCTGTCACATTTTCACCCTCCCTCCCCACCCTGTCACATTTTCACCCTCCCTCCCCTCCCTTTCACATTTTCACCCTCCCTCACCCCTCCCTGTCACATTTTCAACCTCCCTCCCCACCCTGTCATATTTTAACCCTCCCTCCCCTCCCTGTCACATTTTCACCCTCCCTCCCCTCCCTGTCACATTTTCACCTTCCCTCCCACCCCACCCTGTCACATTTTCACCCTCCCTCCCCTCCCTGTCACATTTTCACCCTCCCTCCCTCCCCTCCCTGTCACATTTTCATCCTCCCTCCCACCCCTCCCTGTCACATTTTCATCCTCCCTCCCACCCCTCCCTGTCACATTTTCATCCTCCCTCCCACCCCTCCCTGTCACATTTTCACCCTCCCTCCCTCCCCTCCCTGTCACGTTTTAACCCTCCCTCCCACCCCTCCCTGTCACATTTTCACCCTCCCTCCCACCCCTCCCTGTCACGTTTTCACCCTCCGTCCCACACCTCCCTGTCACATTTTCACCCTCCCTGTCACATTTTCACCCTCCCTCCCTCCACTCCCTGTCACATCTTCACCCTCCCTGTCACATTTTCACCCTCCCACCCCTCCCTGACACATTTTCACCCTTCCTGTCACATTTTCACCATCCCTCCCTCCCTGTCACATTTTCACCCTCCCTCCCCTCCCTGTCACATTTTAACCCTTCCCCTCCCTGTCACATTTTCACCCTCCCCCAACCCCTCCCTGTCACATTTTCACCCTTCCTCCCTCCCCTCCCTGTCACATTTTTACCATCCCTCCCCTCCCTGTCACATTTTCACCCTCCCCTCCCTGTCACATTTTCACCCTCCCTCCCTCCCCTCCCTGTCACAATTTCACACACCCTCCCTCCCTGTCACATTTTCACCCTCCCTCCCACACCTCCCTGTCACATTTTCAACCTCCCTGTCACATTTTCACCCTCCCTCCCCTCCCTGTCACATTTTAACTCTTCCCCTCCCTGTCACATTTTCACCCTCCACCCACCCCTCCCTGTCACATTTTCACCCTCCCTCCCACCCCTCCCTGTCACATTTTCACCCTCCCTCCCTGTCACATTTTCACCTTCCCTCCATCCCCTCCCTGTCAAATTTTCACCCTTCCTCCCTCCCCTCCCTGTCACATTTTCACCCTCCCTCCCTCCCTGTCACATTTTCACCTTCCCTCCCTCCCCTCCCTGTCACATTTTCACCCACCCTCCTTCCCCTCCCTGTCACATTTTCACCCACCCTCCCTCCCTGTCACATTTTCACCCTCCCTCCACTCCCTGTCACATTATCACCCTCTCTCCCCTCCCTGTCACATTTTCACCCTCCATCCCCCACCTGTCACGTTTTCACCCACCCTCCCTCCCCTCCCTGTCACATTTTCACCCACCCTCCCTCCCCTCCCTGTCACATTTTCACCCACCCTCCCTCCCCTCCCTGTCACATTTTCACCCTCCTTCCCTGTCACATTTTCACCCTTCCTCCCTCCCCTCCCTGTCACATTTTCACCCTCCCTCCCTCCCTGTCACATTTTCACCCTCCCTCCCCTCCCTGTCACATTTTCACCCTCCCTCCCCTCCCTGTCACATTTTCACCCTCCTTCCCCTCCCTGTCACATTTTCACCCTCCCTCCCCTCCCTGTCACATTTTCACCCTCCCTCCCCTCCCTGTCGCATTTTCTCCCTCCCCTCCCTGTCACATTTCCAGCCTTCCTCCCCTCCCTGTCACATTTTCACCCTCCTTCCCCTCCCTGTCACATTTTCACCCTCCCTCCCTCCCCTCCCTTTCACATTTTCACCCTCCCTCCCCACCCTGTCATATTTTCACCCTCCCTCCCCTCCCTGTCACATTTTCACCCCTTCCTCCCCTCCCTGTCACATTTTCACCCACCCTCCCTCCCCTCCCTGTCACATTTTCACCCACCCTCCCTCCCCTCCCTGTCACATTTTCACCCACCCTCCCTCCCCTCTCTGTCACATTTTCACCCACCCTCCCTCCCCTCCCTGTAACATTTTCACCCTCATTCGATCCCCTCCCTGTCACATTTTCACCCTCCCTCCCCACCCTGTCACATTTTCACCCTCCCTTACCCCTCCCTGTCACATTTTCACCCTCCATCCCCACCCTGTCATATTTTCACCCTCCCTCCCCTCCCTGTCACATTTTCACCCTCCCTCCCCTCCCTGTCACATTTTCACCCTCCCTCCCACCCCACCCTGTCACATTTTCACCCTCCCTCCTACCCCTCCCTGTCACATTTTCACTTTCCCTCCCTCCCCTTCCTGTCACATTTTCTCCCTCCCTCCCCTCCCTGTCACATTTTCACCTACCCTCCCTCCCCTCCCTGTCACAAATTCACCCTCATTCCCTCCCCTCCCTGTCACATTTTCATCCTCCCCTCCCTGTCACATTTGCACCCTCCCTCCCCACCCTGTCACATTTTCACCCTCCCTCCTCTCCCTTTCACATTTTCACCCTCCTTCCCTCCCTGTCACATTTTCACCCTCCCTGTCACATTTTTACCCTCCCTCTCCTCCCTGTCACATTTTCACCCTCCCTCCCATCCCTGTCACATTTTCACCCTCCCTCCCCTCCCTGTCACATTTTCACCCTCCCTCCCCTCCCTGTCACATTTTCACCCACCCTCCCTCCCCTCCCTGTCACATTTTCACCCACCCTCGCTCCCCTCCCTGTCACATTTTCACCTTCCCTCCCTCCCCTCCCTGTCACATTTTCACCCACCCTCCCTCCCCTCCCTGTCACATTTTCACCCACCCTCCCTCCCCTCCCTGTCACATTTTCACCCACCCTCCCTCCCCTCCCTGTCACATTTTCACCCACCCTCCCTCCCCTCCCTGTCACATTTTCACCCTCATTCGCTCCCCTCCCTGTCACATTTTCACCCTCCCTTCCCACCCTGTCACATTTTCACCCTCCCTCCCATCCCTGTCACAATTTAACCCTCCCTTACCCCTCCCTGTCACATTTTCACCCTCCCTCCCCGTCACATTTTCACCCTCGCTCCCCTCCCTGTCACATTTTCACCCTCCCTCCCACCCCTCCCTGTCACATTTTCACACTCCCTCCCACCCCTCCCTTTCAAATTTTCACCTTCCCTCCCTACCCTCCCTGTCACATTTTCATCGTCCCTCCCCTCCCTGTCACATTTTAAACCCTCCCTCCCCTTCCTGTCACATTTTCTCCCTCCCTCCCCTCCCTGTCACATTTTCACCTCCCCTCCCTCCCCTCCCTGTCACAAATTAACCCTCATTCCCTCCCCTCCCTGTCACATTTTCACCCTCTCCTCCCTGTCACATTTGCACCCTCCGTCCCCTCCCTGTCACATTTTCACCCTCCCTCCATGTCACATTTTCACCCTCCCTCCCCTCAATGTCACATTTTCACCCTCTCTCCCCTCCCTGTCACATTTTCACCCACCCTCCCTCCCCTCCCTGTCACATTTTCACCCACCCTCCCTCCCCTCCCTGTCACATTTTCACCCTCATTCGCTCCCCTCCCTGTCACATTTTCACCCTCCCTCCCCGTCACATTTTCACCCTCCCTCCCCACCCTGTCACATTTTCACCCTCTCTCCCCTCCCTGTCACATTTTCACCCTCTCTCCCTTCCCTGTCACATTTTCACCCTCCATCCCCTCCCTGTCACATTTTTACCCACCCTCCCTCCCCTCCCTGTCACATTTTCACCCACCCTCCCTCCCCTCCCTGTCACATTTTCACCCACCCTCCCTCCCCTCCCTGTCACATTTTCACCCACCCTCCCTCCCCTCCCTGTCACATTTTCACCCACCCTCCCTCCCCTCCCTGTCACATTTTCACCCACCCTCCCTCCCCTCCCTGTCACATTTTCACCCACCCTCCCTCCCCTCCCTGTCACATTTTCACCCTCCCTCCCCTCCCTGTCACATTTTCACCCTCCCTCCCACCCCTCCCTGTCACATTTTAACCCTCCCTCCCACCCCTCCCTGTCACATTTTAACCCTCCCTCCCACCCCTCCCTGTCACATTTTAACCCTCCCTCCCACCCCTCCCTGTCACATTTTAACCCTCCCTCCCACCCCTCCCTGTCACATTTTAACCCTCCCTCCCTCCCTCCCCTCCCTGTCGCATTTTCTCCCTCCCCTCCCTGTCACATTTTCAGCCTCCCTCCCTCCCCTCCCTGTCACATTTTCACCCTCCCTCCCTCCCACATTTTCACCCTCCCTCCCCCCTCCCTGTCACATTTTCACCCTCCCTCCCTCTCCTCCCTGTCACATTTTCACCCTCCCTCCCACCCCTTCCTGTCACATTTTCACCTTCCCTCCCTCCCCTCCATGTCACATTTTATCTGTCCCTCCCCTCCCTGTCACATTTTAACCCTCCTCCCCTCCCTGTCACATTTTCAACCTCCCTCCCACCCCTCCCTGTCACATTTTAACCCTCCCTCCCACCCCTCCCTGTCACATTTTAACCCTCCCTCCCACCCTCCCTGTCACATTTTAACCCTCCCTCCCTCCCCTCCCTGTCGCATTTTCTCCCTCCCCTCCCTGTCACATTTTCAGCCTCCCTCCCTCCCCTCCCTGTCACATTTTCACCCTCCCTCCCTCCCTGTCACATTTTCACCCTCCCTCCCCTCCCTGTCACATTTTCACCCTCCCTCCCTCTCCTCCCTGTCACATTTTCACCCTCCCTCCCACCCCTTCCTGTAACATTTTCACCTTCCCTCCCTCCTCTCCATGTCACATTTTATCTGTCCCTCCCCTCCCTGTCACATTTTAACCCTCCTCCCCTCCCTGTCACATTTTCACCCTCCCTCCCCTCCCTGTCACATTTTCACCCTCCCTCCCTCCCCTCGCTGTCGCATTTTATCCCTCCCCTCCCTGTCACATTTCCAGCCTTCCTCCCCTCCTTGTCACATTTTCACCCTCTCTCCCCTCCCTGTCACATTTTCACCCTCCCTCCCTCCCCTCCCTGTCACATTTTCACCCTCCCTCCCTGTCACATTTTCACCCTCCCTTCCCTCCCTGTCACATTTTCACCCTCCCTCCCCTCCTGTCACATTTTCACCCTCCCTCCCCTCCCTGTCACATTTTCACCCACCCTCCCTCCCCTCCCTGTCACATTTTCACCCACCCTCCCTCCCCTCCCAGTCACATTTTCACCTTCCCTCCCTCCCCTCCCTGTCACATTTTCACCCACCCTCCCTCCCCTCCCTGTCACATTTTCACCCACCCTCCCTCCCCTCCCTGTCACATTTTCACCCACCCTCCCTCCCCTCCCTGTCACATTTTCACCCTTCCTCCCCTCCCTGTCACATTTTCACACTCCCTCCCCTCCCTGTCACATTTTCACCCTCCCTCCTACCCCTCCCTGTCACATTTTCACCCTCCCTCCCCTCCCTGTCACATTTTACCCCTCCCTCCCCACCCTTTCACATTTTCACCCTCCCCTCCCTGTCACATTTTCACCCTCCCTCCCCTCCCTGTCACATTTTCACCCTCCCTCCCAACCCTCCCTGTCACATTTTCACCCTCCCTCCCAACCCTCCCTGTCACATTTTCACCCTCCATCCCCTCCATGTCACATTTTCACCCTCCCTCCCCACCCTGTCACATTTCACCCTCCCTCCCCTCCCTGTCACATTTTCACCCTCCCTCCCCTCCCTGTCACATTTTCACCCTCCCACCCCTCCCTGTCATTTTTTCACCCTCTCTCCCACCCCTCCCTGTCACATTTTCACCTTCCCTCCCTCCCTCCCCTCCCTGTCATATTTTCATCGTCCCTCCCCTCCCTGTCACATTTTAAACCCTCCCTCCCCTCCCTGTCACATTTCCAGCCTTCCTCCCCTCCCTGTCACATTTTCACCCTCCTTCCCCTCCCTGTCACATTTTCACCCTCCCTCCCCTCCCTGTCACATTTTCACCCTCCCTCCCTCCCTGTCACATTTTCACCCTCCCTCCCCTCCCTGTCACATTTTCACCCTCCCTCCCCTCCCTGTCACATTTTCACCCTCCCTCCCCTCCCTGTCACATTTTCACCCACCCTCCCTCCCTGTCACATTTTCACCCACCCTCCCTCCCCTGTAACATTTTCACCCTCATTCGCTCCCCTCCCTGTAACATTTTCACCCTCATTCGCTCCCCTCCCTGTTCCATTTTCACCCTCCCTCCCCACCCTGTCACATTTTCACCCTCCCTCCCCTCCCTGACACATTTTCACCCTCCCTCACCCCTCCCTGTCACATTTTCAACCTCCCTCCCCTCCCTGTCACATTTTCACCCTCCCTCCCCACCTTGTCATATTTTCACCCTCCCTCCCCTCCCTGTCACATTTTCACCCTCCCTCCCACCCTCCCTGTCACATTTTAACCCTCCCTCCCTCCCCTCCCTGTCGCATTTTCTCCCTCCCCTCCCTGTCGCATTTTCAGCCTCCCTCCCTCCCCTCCCTGTCACATTTTCACCCTCCCTCCCTCCCTGTCACATTTTCACCCTC